>NC_060191.1:3047722-3065222 GCF_021184085.1 Oncorhynchus gorbuscha
GAATTAATGTAAACCCTACAGTTTTGAAAACACAGCTTGTCCAAAAAAAGGCTTAACTTACCCCGAGGCCATTGGCCCGACTTACCCCGAGGCCATTGGCCCGACTTACCCCGAGGCCATTGGCCCGACTTACCCCGAGGCCATTGGCCCGACTTACCCCGAGGCCATTGGCCCGACTTACCCCGAGGCCATTGGCCCGACTTACCCCGAGGCCATTGGCCCGACTTACCCCGACGCCATTGGCTCGACTTACCCCGAGGCCATTGGCCCGACTTACCCAAGGCCATTGGCCCGACTTACCCAAGGCCATTGGCCCGACTTACCCCAAGGCAAACATTTTGACTATATTTGCCCACACAGCTACCAAGGATGTACTTTCATGCTTGTTTTAGGACCTCATATTGAAGCTTATAGGGCCCCAACTGATGTATAGAACAATCTTTAAATGATCTACTTTGGTTTAGATATAAGCATCATGAAACATCTAACACAATATATTTGTTTGACTTGGTGAAAATACTTTTTTTTAACCACTTTTTCCATGTTGTCATGACTCCCACCGAAGGTGGCTCCCCTGCCTGTTTGGGCGGCGCTCGGCGGTCGTCGTCGCCGGTCTACTAGCCGCCACCGATCCCTTTTTCCTTTTTAGTTTTGTCTTATTGGTTGCACCTGTTCCAGTTCTTGATTTGTGTCTATTTAAGCCTGTTAGGTCCGCCTAGGTTGGTGAAGGATTGTTACTCTGTTGGTTGTGTTTTCGTGTTTGGTTTTTTCCGGACTGTTTGGTCCTGTGTTTGGGCTGGTCTGTTTGGTCCTCTGTTTGGGCTGGTCTGTTTGGTCCTCTGTTTGGGCTGGTCTGTTTGGTCCTGTGTTTGGGCTGGTCTGTTTGGTCCTCTGTTTGGTCCTCTGTTTGGGCTGGTCTGTTTGGTCCTCTGTTTGGGCTGGTCTGTTTGGTCCTCTGTTTGGGCTGGTCTGTTTGGTCCTCTGTTTGGGCTGGTCTGTTTGGTCCTCTGTTTGGGCTGGTCTGTTTGGTCCTCTGTTTGGGCTGGTCTGTTTGGGCTGGTCTGTTTGGTCCTCTGTTTGGTCCTGTGTTTGGGCTGGTCTGTTTGGTCCTGTGTTTGGGCTGGTCTGTTTGGTCCTCTGTTTGGGCTGGTCTGTTTGGTCCTCTGTTTGGGCTGGTCTGTTTGGTCCTCTGTTTGGGCTGGTCTGTTTGGTCCTCTGTTTGGGCTGGTCTGTTTGGTCCTCTGTTTGGGCTGGTCTGTTTGGTCCTCTGTTTGGGCTGGTCTGTTTGGTCCTCTGTTTGGGCTGGTCTGTTTGGTCCTCTGTTTGGGCTGGTCTGTTTGGTCCTCTGTTTGGGCTGGTCTGTTTGGTCCTCTGTTTGGGCTGGTCTGTTTGGTCCTCTGTTTGGGCTGGTCTGTTTGGGCTGGTCTGTTTGGTCCTGTGTTTGGGCTGGTCTGTTTGGTCCTGTGTTTGGGCTGGTCTGTTTGGTCCTGTGTTTGGGCTGGTCTGTTTGGTCCTGTGTTTGGGCTGGTCTGTTTGGTCCTGTGTTTGGTCTGTTTGGTCCTGTGTTTGGTCCTGTGTTTGGTCCTGTGTTTGGTCCTGTGTTTGGTCCTGTGTTTGGTCCTGTGTTTGGTCCTGTGTTTGGGCTGGTCTGTTTGGTCCTGTGTTTGGGCTGGTCTGTTTGGTCCTGTGTTTGGGCTGGTCTGTTTGGTCCTGTGTTTGGTCCTGTGTTTTCTCCGGGCTTTTTGGTCCTGTGTTTGGGCTGGTCTGTTTGGTCCTGTGTTTGGGCTGGTCTGTTTGGTCCTGTGTTTGGTCCTGTGTTTGGGCTGGTCTGTTTGGTCCTGTGTTTGGGCTGGTCTGTTTGGTCCTGTGTTTGGGCTGGTCTGTTTGGTCCTGTGTTTGGGCTGGTCTGTTTGGTCCTGTGTTTGGTCCTGTGTTTGGTCCTGTGTTTGGTCCTGTGTTTGGTCCTGTGTTTGGTCCTGTGTTTGGTCCTGTGTTTGGGCTGGTCTGTTTGGTCCTGTTTGGGCTGGTCTGTTTGGTCCTGTGTTTGGGCTGGTCTGTTTGGTCCTGTGTTTGGTCCTGTGTTTGGTCCTGTGTTTGGGCTGGTCTGTTTGGGCTGGTCTGTTTGGTCCTGTGTTTGGGCTGGTCTGTTTGGTCCTGTGTTTGGGCTGGTCTGTTTGGTCCTGTGTTTGGGCTGGTCTGTTTGGTCCTGTGTTTGGGCTGGTCTGTTTGGTCCTGTGTTTGGGCTGGTCTGTTTGGTCCTGTGTTTGGGCTGGTCTGTTTGGTCCTGTGTTTGGGCTGGTCTGTTTGGTCCTGTGTTTGGGCTGGTCTGTTTGGTCCTGTGTTTGGGCTGGTCTGTTTGGTCCTGTGTTTGGGCTGGTCTGTTTGGTCCTGTGTTTGGGCTGGTCTGTTTGGTCCTGTGTTTGGGCTGGTCTGTTTGGTCCTGTGTTTGGGCTGGTCTGTTTGGTCCTGTGTTTGGGCTGGTCTGTTTGGTCCTGTGTTTGGGCTGGTCTGTTTGGTCCTGTGTTTGGGCTGGTCTGTTTGGTCCTGTGTTTGGGCTGGTCTGTTTGGGCTGGTCTGTTTGGGCTGGTCTGTTTGGGCTGGTCTGTTTGGGCTGGTCTGTTTGGTCCTGTGTTTGGGCTGGTCTGTATTGTGGCGTGACCGTTTTGTGCCGGAGAATAAATTACGAATGACCAAACCCTCTGCTCTCTGCGCCTGACTCCAACCCACCACTCCTAGTAAACTCTGAAACGTAGGTACTTCCTTCACAGACTCCTTGAAATGACCTCTTCCTAAATATTTGATCAAATGATAAATGTTGCGTATGATTTATTAGAAACCAGTTTGGCTCAACTACTCCTTGTCTCAACTTACCCCACTCTCCCCTATATCTATGTTAAACTGAATGAGAGAGGGGAAGGTCAGGGAAGAATAACAAGAAAGGTTGATCTATAGACTTACCTGGAGGGAGGTACTCACAGAATCCACTGGAGTTGACCAGCACATAGCTCTTAAAGGTGGCATCAAATTTATCATGAGCACTGAGAAGGACAAAAAAGAAAGATCAGCAAGGTGTGTGTGTGTGCGCGTGTACTTTAACTTAACCAGTTGCTTAAAGTGTTATTCTCTGGGTTGAGTGAACTTCAAAATAGCATACAAGTTGATTCAAATTAAAATATCAAGGCAACCACCTGCCATAGGATTTCTAGTTCTCAACACTAGATTCTAGTTTGCTCAAAACCATGCCCATCATTAACATATTTCCCAGCATGCTTTATTGCAGGATGATTTTCAGAATTGTTTGTTTTAATACCTGTGTTTTTGCAAACACATTGTTTGGTTGATTAAGCTTATGCTACACAAAGACAAAAGGCATTTTTCTAAACTAATCCAATCTATTAGTCTGGATATCTTCACTCTGGCTAGATTCTAATAGGAGTTACACAACTTTGCAAGCCAGCCATTATGTGACTTGCAGGCTTGATGTGGCCTGTAAACCAGGAGTTTCAGATCACTGTGTTAGGGTGTAACTAGTGATGAGTATTTTTCGGGAAGCCAGATCTTTGGTGCCGTTCACCTAAATGAGCCGTTCATTTGGCTCCCAAACGGCTCTTTATTTAGTAGTGCATAAAAAAATGTGAAACATAAAAAATATTTCTAATTTAAAGCCTAAAATGTTCCCTACCATTATGCAGATCGTGAAATGTGAGATTGCTTGGCTCTCTCCTCACTACCTACTGTTCCTGCAGCGAGGAATGAATAGCTTCAGAGAATGGTTGTCTGGAGCTCCTAAAGCAGTAGTAGCAGTGAGTCAAATGAACGCCTCATTCACAGATACAATATGGTTCCAGACGTTCATCAAAAAGATCTGTTCAAAAAGAGCTGTTCATTTGCGAACAACTCATCACTAATATGTAACGTATTATAATGTAGCTCATAAAGCATTCACAACCTTTCACGTTGTCTAATGATTGGAGACAGGCGCAGGAATGCGTAATCGGGGGGTTTATTCTCTCCACCCAAACAAGAGCCTCTAAATAATACACGGGATGAGACCCGTAAAACAAGTACACGTATCATGGAAGCCGAAACAATAGCACAGGTACTCACAGGACTAAGGGACATGGTAACAATAACCGACAAGGACAATGGGGAACAGAGGGCACATATATAACATACTAATCAGGGGAAATGGGAACCAGGTGTGCGTAATGAGACAAGACAGTCCGGGGCTGGTGGTAATGAATCCAGTGACGCCTAGAAGGCCAGTGATGTTGACCTCCGGAGCTGGTGAACAGAATGAGCAGTAGTACCGGGGGATCTTTATCCACATTTTGTTGTGTTACAGCCTGAATTTAACTTTGAGATTTTGTGTCAACACTAAGTACCCCATAATGTGAAAGATGAATTACGTTTTTTAGAAATGTTTTAAAATTAATTAAAAATAAAAAGCTGCATGTCTTGAGTCAATAAGTTTTCAACTTTAAAATATATATATATATATTACTTGCTCTGTGTGCAATATTAGTGTTTACCATGGTTCTTTACCTAATCTCTGTACCCCACATACAATTATCTGTAAGGTCCCTCAGTCGAGAAGTGAATTTCAAACCGATTCAATCACAAAGACCAGGGAGATTTTCCAATTCCTCGCAAAGAAGGGCACCTATTGGTAGAGATGTAAAATAAATCAGACATTGAATACCCCTTGGAGCATGGTGTTATTAATTCCATTTTGGAGGGTGTATCAATGCACCCAGTCACTACAAAGATACAGGTGTCCTTCCTAACTCAGTATATAGTACAACGCACATATGTAAAGCTCTTGCTATCTATCCTTTACAGTTGAGCAAATCCTATTGCAGCTGGTTGCCTTGACATTTTAAGTTAAATAAACAAATACATTTTTAGAGAGAGAGAGAGAGAGAGACCCACACCTGTTGTACAGTAGTATATCAGGTATCCAGACCTGGTCAGTAGTGAAGCGAAGGGTTTTCACTCCAGGGTACTCTGACTGGTTCCACTGAAGGTAGTGGTCAAACCATTGCTATACAAATCCAGTCAATAAATGATTAAGGTTACAGGGGCTGGTTACACAGGCAGACCAATTCTGATATTTTTCCACTATTTGGTATTTACATCAGATCATTTCAGAGCAAAATACCAATTAGTGAAATAAATCAGAATTGGGCTGCCTGTCTAAACGCAGCCAGGGGGCCACACACACACACACACACACACACACACACACACACACACACACACACACACACACACACACACACACACACACACACACACACACACACACACACAAGCGGGCATGGACACACATGCAGGGTCATCCTCACCATCTGAAGCCAGGCATTAGTGGTGAGAATCTGGTTTTTCTCATCCTGGAATAAGATGAAGACAGTTCAGTGTGTGTGTGTGTGTGTGTGTGTGTTTATGAAAGTGTAAGAGAACATGATAGCGTACCACATTCATGACTTGTAAGAGAGTGTAGGAGAATCGGACAGTGAGTGGTAGAGAGTCGTTGGCAACAGGTCTCTCCATACGGTTATAGTCCCTCAGTAGCTCCCTCAATAGATTGCGCTGGTGGGGACCCTGCTCAGATACTGGGAGAGAGAGGGGAGGGGGATAAGGAGTAGAAAGGAGGGAAAAGGATGAGGGAGGAGAGCGGGAGAGAGAGAGAGGGGGCAATGACGAGAGGGAAAGAATAAGAAGACAGAGGAGACAGAATGGACCATTACAAAGAGACAGCTACATTCCTGTAGACAGAATGGACCGTTACAAAGAGACAACTACATTCCTGTAGACAGAATGGACAGTTACAAAGAGACAACTACATTCCTGTAGACAGAATGGACCGTTACAAAGAGACAACTACATTCCTGTAGACAGAATGGACAGTTACAAAGAGACAACTACATTCCTGTAGACAGAATGGACCATTACAAAGAGACAGCTACATTCCTGAAGACAGAATGGACCATTACAAAGAGACAGCTACATTCCTGTAGACAGAATGGACCGTTACAAAGAGACAGCTACATTCCTGAAGACAGAATGGACCATTACAAAGAGACAACTACATTCCTGTAGACAGAATGGACAGTTACAAAGAGACAACTACATTCCTGTAGACAGAATGGACCGTTACAAAGAGACAGCTACATTCCTGAAGACAGAATGGACCATTACAAAGAGACAACTACATTCCTGTAGACAGAATGGACAGTTACAAAGAGACAGCTACATTCCTGTAGACAGAATGGACCATTACAAAGAGACAGCTACATTCCTGTAGACAGAATGGACAGTTACAAAGAGACAACTACATTCCTGTAGACAGAATGGACCACTACAAAGAGACAGCTACATTCCTGTAGACAGAATGGACAGTTACAAAGAGACAACTACATTCCTGTAGACAGAATGGACCACTACAAAGACACAGCTACATTCCTGTAGACAGAATGGACAGTTACAAAGAGACAGCTACATTCCTGTAGACAGAATGGACCATTACAAAGAGGACAGCTACATTCCTGGACAGAATGGACTACCATTCTACAAAGAACAGAATGGACCATTAGACAGAATGGACCGAATTACAAAGAGACAACTACATTCCTGTAGACAGAATGGACCATTTACAAAGAGACAGCTACATTCCTGTAGACAGAATGGACAGTTACAAAGAGACAACTACATTCCTGTAGACAGAATGGACCGTTACAAAGAGACAACTACATTCCTGTAGACAGAATGGACAGTTACAAAGAGACAACTACATTCCTGTAGACAGAATGGACCATTACAAAGAGACAGCTACATTCCTGAAGACAGAATGGACCATTACAAAGAGACAGCTACATTCCTGTAGACAGAATGGACCGTTACAAAGAGACAGCTACATTCCTGAAGACAGAATGGACCATTACAAAGAGACAACTACATTCCTGTAGACAGAATGGACAGTTACAAAGAGACAACTACATTCCTGTAGACAGAATGGACCGTTACAAAGAGACAGCTACATTCCTGAAGACAGAATGGACCATTACAAAGAGACAACTACATTCCTGTAGACAGAATGGACAGTTACAAAGAGACAGCTACATTCCTGTAGACAGAATGGACCATTACAAAGAGACAGCTACATTCCTGTAGACAGAATGGACAGTTACAAAGAGACAACTACATTCCTGTAGACAGAATGGACCACTACAAAGAGACAGCTACATTCCTGTAGACAGAATGGACAGTTACAAAGAGACAACTACATTCCTGTAGACAGAATGGACCACTACAAAGACACAGCTACATTCCTGTAGACAGAATGGACAGTTACAAAGAGACAGCTACATTCCTGTAGACAGAATGGACCATTACAAAGAGACAGCTACATTCCTGTAGACAGAATGGACCACTACAAAGAGACAGAATGGACCATTACAAAGAGACAGCTACATTCCTGTAGACAGAATGGACCGTTACAAAGAGACAACTACATTCCTGTAGACAGAATGGACCATTTACAAAGAGACAGCTACATTCCTGTAGACAGAATGGACCATTAGAAAGAGACAGCTACATTCCTATAGACAGAATGGACAGTTACAAAGAGACAGCTACATTCCTGTAGACAGAATGGACAGTTACAGAGAGACAGCTACATTCCTGTAGACAGAATGGACCATTACAAAGAGACAGCTACATTCCTGTAGACAGAATGGACCATTAGAAAGAGACAGCTACATTCCTGTAGACAGAATGGACCATTACAAAGAGACAACTACATTCCTGTAGACAGAATGGACAGTTACAAAGAGACAGCTACATTCCTGTTGACAGAGTCGACCGTTACAAAGAGACAGCTACATTCCTGTAGACAGAATGGACAGTTACAAAGAGACAGCTACTTTCCTGTAGACAGAATGGACAGTTACAAAGAGACAGCTACATTCCTGTAGACAGAGTGGACCGTTTCAAAGAGACAGCTACATTCCTGTAGACAGAATGGACCATTACAAAGAGACAGCTACATTCCTGTAGACAGAATGGACAGTTACAAAGAGACAGCTACATTCCTGTAGACAGAGTGGACCTTTACAAAGAGACAGCTACATTCCTGTAGACAGAATGGACCATTACAAAGAGACAGCTACATTCCTGTAGACAGAGTGGACCGTTTCAAAGAGACAGCTACATTCCTGTAGACAGAATGGACCATTACAAAGAGACAACTACATTCCTGTAGACAGAATGGACCGTTACAAAGAGACAGCTACATTCCTGTAGACAGAGTGGACCTTTACAAAGAGACAGCTACATTCCTGTAGACAGAATGGACCATTACAAAAGAGACAGCTACATTCCTGTAGACAGAGTGGACCGTTTCAAAGAGACAGCTACATTCCTGTAGACAGAATGGACCATTACAAAGAGACAGCTCCATTCCTGTAGACAGAATGGACAGTTACAGAGAGACAGCTACATTCCTGTAGACAGAATGGACCATTACAAAGAGACAACTACATTCCTGTAGACAGAATGGACCATTACAAAGAGACAGCTACATTCCTGTAGACAGAATGGACCGTTACAAAGAGACAGCTACATTCCTGTAGACAGAATGGACAGTTACAAAGAGACAGCTACATTCCTGTTGACAGAGTCGACCGTTACAAAGAGACAGCTACATTCCTGTAGACAGAATGGACAGTTACAAAGAGACAGCTACTTTCCTGTAGACAGAATGGACAGTTACAAAGAGACAGCTACATTCCTGTAGACAGAGTGGACCGTTTCAAAGAGACAGCTACATTCCTGTAGACAGAATGGACCATTACAAAGAGACAACTACATTCCTGTAGACAGAATGGACCGTTACAAAGAGACAGCTACATTCCTGTAGACAGAGTGGACCTTTACAAAGAGACAGCTACATTCCTGTAGACAGAATGGACCATTACAAAAGAGACAGCTACATTCCTGTAGACAGAGTGGACCGTTTCAAAGAGACAGCTACATTCCTGTAGACAGAATGGACCATTACAAAGAGACAGCTCCATTCCTGTAGACAGAATGGACAGTTACAGAGATACAGCTACATTCCTGTAGACAGAATGGACCATTACAAAGAGACAGCTACATTCCTGTAGACAGAATGGACCGTTACAAAGAGACAACTACATTCCTGTAGACAGAATGGACCATTACAAAGAGACAACTACATTCCTGTAGACGGAATGGACAGTTACAAAGAGACAGCTACATTCCTGTAGACAGAATGGACAGTTACAAAGAGACAGCTACATTCCTGTAGACAGAATGGACCATTACAAAGAGACAGCTACATTCCTGTAGACAGAATGGACAGTTACAAAGAGACAGCTACATTCCTGTAGACAGAATGGACCATTACAAAGAGACAGCTACATTCCTGTAGACAGAGTGGACCGTTACAAAGAGACAGCTACATTCCTGTAGACAGAATGGACCATTACAAAGAGACAACTACATTCTTGTAGACAGAATGGACAGTTACAAAGAGACAGCTACATTCCTGTAGACAGAATGGACCATTACAAAGAGACAGCTACATTCCTGTAGACAGAATGGACAGTTACAAAGAGACAGCTACATTCCTGTAGACAGAATGGACCATTACAAAGAGACAGCTACATTCCTGTAGACAGAATGGACAGTTACAAAGAAACAACTACATTCCTGTAGACAGAATGGACCGTTACAAAGAGACAACTACATTCCTGTAGACAGAATGGACCATTACAAAGAGACAGCTACATTCCTGTAGACAGAATGGACCATTAGAAAGAGACAGCTACATTCCTGTAGACAGAATGGACCGTTACAAAGAGACAACTACATTCCTGTAGACAGAATGGACCATTACAAAGAGACAGCTACATTCCTGTAGACAGAATGGACAGTTACAAAGAAACAACTACATTCCTGTAGACAGAATGTACCTATAATTTTCATCATAGGTACACTGCAACTATGAAAATCCAGAAAATCACATTGTAGGATTTTTAATGAATTTATTTGCAAATTATGGTGGAAAATAAGTATTTGGTCAATAACAAAAGTTTATCTCAATACTTTGTTATATACCCTTTGTTGGCAATGACAGAGGTCAAACGTTTTCTTCACAAGGTTTTCACACACTGTTGCTGGTATTTTGGCCCATTCCTCCATGCAGATCTCCTCTAGAGCAGTGATGTTTTGGGGCTGTTGCTGGGCAACACGGACTTTCAACTCCCTCCAAAGATTTTCTATGGGGTTGAGATCTGGAGACTGGCTAGGCCACTCCAGGACCTTGAAATGCTTCTTACGAAGTCACTCCTTCGTTGCCCGGGCGGTGTGTTTGGGATCATTGTCATGCTGAAAGACCCAGCCACGTTTTATCTTCAATGCCCTTGCTGATGGAAGGAGGTTTTCACTCAAAATGTCATGATACATGGCCCCATTCAATCTTTCCTTTACACGGATCAGTCGTCCTGGTCCCTTTGCAGAAAAACAGCCCCAAAGGATGATGTTTCCACCCCCATGCTTCACAGTAGGTATGGTGTTCTTTGGATGCAACTCAACATTCTTTGTCCTCCAAACACGACGAGTTGAGTTTTTACCAAAACGTTGTATTTTGGTTTCATCTGACCATATGACATTCTCCCAATCTTCTTCTGGATCATCCAAATGCTCTCTAGCAAACTTCAGACGGGCCTGGACATGTACTGGCTTAAGCAGGGGGACACGTCTGGCACTGCAGGATTTGAGTCCCTGGCGGCGTAGTGTGTTACTGATAGTAGGCATTGTTACTTTGGTCCCAGCTCTCTGCAGGTCATTCACTAGGTCCCCACGTGTGGTTCTGTGATTTTTGCTCACCGTTCTTGTGATCATTTTGACCCCACGGGGTGAGGTCTTGCGTGGAGCCCCAGATCAAGGGAGATTATCAGTGGTCTTGTATGTCTTCCATTTCCTAATAATTACCTAATCGTAGGTGACCATAAATTCATACAAAAATCCTACAATGTGATTTTCTGGAGAAAAAAAAAATATATTTTTTCTGTCATAGTTGAAGTGTACCTATGATGAAAATTACAGGCCTCTCTCATCTTTTTAAGTGGGAGAACTTCCACAATTGGTGGCTGACTACATACTTTTTTGCCCCACTGTATATATATATATATAAATTGGAAGTTTACATACACCTAGGTTGGAGTCATTAAAACTTGTTTTTCAACCACTCCACAAATTTCTTGTTAATTAACAAACTATAGTTTTGGCAGGTCGGTTAGGACATCTACTTTGTGCATGACAATAGTAATTTTTCCAACAATTGTTTACGGACAGATTATTTCACTTATAATTCACTGTATCACAATTCCAGTGAGTCAGAAGTTTACACACACAAAGTTGATGTAACAGGATTCGTCTGAGAGATCGGACAAAATGCAGCGTGGTACGTGTTCGTCATATTTTAATGAACAAAATCACTGAACACGAAAATACAAAATAACAAATAGAAAGACAGAAATGAAAACCGAAACAGTTCCGTGTGGAACACAAAAACACAGAAAACAATCACCCACCAAACACTGGTGGGAAAAGGCTACCTGAGTATGATTCTCAATCAGAGACAACTAACGACACCTGCCTCTGATTGAGAACCATACCAGGCCAAACGCAGAATACAACATAGAAAAACAAACATAGACTGCCCACCCCAACTCACGCCCTGACCATACTAAAACAAAGACAAAACAAAGGAACTAAGGTCAGAACGTGACAGTACCCCCCCCCCCCCCAAAGGTGCGGACTCCGGCCGCAAAACCTGAACCTATAGGGGAGAGTCTGGGTGGGCATCTGTGGGATGTGGATCCCATTTCACCATAGTTTTTATCCGCCTCTTTATCCGCCTCCGTGGCCTCTTAAAAACGGCGAACCTCGCCGCCGACCTCGGACTGGGGACCCTAGCCCCGTCCCGAATGGACGGGACATTCCGGCAGCACCGGACGGACGGGAGACTCCGGCAGCTCCGGACGGACGGGAGACTCCGGCAGCTCCGGAGTGAAGGGCGATTCCGGCAGCACCGGCGTGACGGACGACTCTGGCAGCTCCTGGCTGACTGACGGCTCTGGCATCTCCTGGCTGACTGACGGCTCTGGCAGCTCCTGGCTGACTGACGATTCTGGCAGCTCCTGGCTGACTCTGGCAGCTCAGGGCAGACGGGAGACTCTGGCAGCTTAGGACAGACGGGAGACTCTGGCAGCTCAGGACAGATGGGAGACTCTGGCAGCTCAGGACAGACGGGAGACTCTGGCAGCTCAGGACAGACGGGAGACTCTGGCAGCTCAGGACAGACGGGAGACTCTGGCAGCTCAGGACAGACGGGAGACTCTGGCAGCGCTGGGCAGGAGGAAGATTCTGGCAGCAGTGGACATGCGGGAGCACCTGTAGGAAGGAGACGGAGAGAGAGCCTGGTGCGGGGGGCTGCCACCGGAGGGCTGGTGCGTGGAGGCGGCACAGGATTTACTGTGGAGGCGCACTGGAGCTCTCGAGCACCGAGCATGCCCAACCATACCTGGTTGAATGCTCCCCGTAGCCAGGCCAGTGCGGTGAGGTGGAATAGCCCTCTGGCAGCTCAGGACAGATGGGAGACTCTGGCAGCTCAGGACAGACGGGAGACTCTGGCAGCTCAGGACAGACAGGAGACTCTGACAGCGCTGGGCAGGAGGAAGACTCTGGCAGCAGTGGACAGGCTGGAGCACCTGTAGGAAGGATACGGAGAGACAGCCTGGTGCGGGGGGCTTCCACAGGAGGGCTGGTGCGTGGAGGCGGCACAGGATAGACTGTGGAGGCGCACTGGAGCTCTCGAGCACCGAGCATGCCCAACCATACCTGGTTGAATGCTCCCCGTAGCCAGGCCAGTGCGGCGAGGTGGAATAGCCCGCACTGGCTGTGCTGGCGAACCAGGGACACCATGTGTAAGGCTGATGCCATGTACCCCGGCCCGAGGAGACGCACTGGAGACCAGATGCGCTGAGCCGGCTTCATGGCACCTGGCTCGATGCCCACTCTAGCCCGGCCGATACGAGGCACTGCTATGTACCGCACCAGGCTATGCACGCGCACCGGAGACACCGTGCGCCTCACGGCATAACACAGTGCCTGCCCGGTCCCTCTCTCTCCACGGTAAGCACGGGGAGTTGGCGCAGGTCTCCTAACTGACTGTGCTGGCGAACCAGGGACACCATGCGTAAGGCTGATGCCATGTACCCTGGCCCGAGGAGACTCACTGGAGACCAGATGCGCTGAGCCGGCTTCATGGCACCTGGCTCGATGCCCACTCTAGCCCGGCTGATACGAGGCGCTGCTATGTACCGCACCGGGCTATGCACGCGCACCAGGGACACCGTGCGCCTCACGGCATAACACGGTGCCTGCCCGGTCCCTCTCTCTCCACAGTAAGCACAGGGAGTTGGCGCAAGTCTCCTACCTGACTTCACCACACTCCCCGTGTGCCCCCCCCAAGAAATTGTTGGGGCTGCCTCTAGGGCTTCCAGCGCTACCGTGCTGCCTCCTCATACCACCGCCTCTCGGCTTTCGCAGCCTCCAGCTCTGCCTTGGGGCGGCGATATTCCCCAGCCTGTGCCCAGGGTCCTTTGCCGTCCAGGAGCTCCTCCCATGTCCAGGAGTCCTGATATCGCTGCTGCTTCTGCTGCTAACCTTTACCACGCTGCTTGGTCCTTTGGTGGTGGGTGATTCTGTAACGGGATTTGTCCTCCTCTGACGAGGAGTATGAGAGATCGGACCAATATGCAGCGTGGTACGTGTTCGTCATGTTTTAATGAACAAAATCACTGAACACGAAAATACAAAATAACAAATAGAAAGACAGAAAGGAAAACCGAAACAGTTCCGTGTGGAACACAAAAACACAGAAAACAATCACCCACCAAACACTGGTGGGAAAAGGCTACCTGAGTATGATAACTAAGGACACCTGCCTCTGATTGAGAACCATACCAGGCCAAACGCAAAATACAACATAGAAAATAAACATAGACCGCCCACCCCAACTCACACCCTGACCATACTAAAACAAAGACAAAACAAAGGATCTAAGGTCAGAACGTGACAGTTGACTGTGCCTTTAAACAGCTTGGAAAATTCCAGGAAATGATGTCATGGCTTTAGAAGCTTCTGATTGGCTAATTTACATAATTTGAGTCAATTGAAGGTGTACCTGTGGATTCAAATTTCCAAATGCCTGAAGGTACCACGTTCATCTGTACAAACAATAGTACACAAGTATTAACACCATGGGACCACGCAGCCGTCATACCGCTCAGGAAGAAGACAAGTTCTGTCTCCTAGAGATGAACGCACTTTGGTGCGAAAAGTGCAAATCAATCCCAAAACAACAGCAAAGAACTTTGTGAAGATGCTGGAGGAAACAGGTACAAAAGTATCTATATACACAGTAAAACGAGTCCTATATCAGCATAACCTGAAAGGCCGCTCAGCAAGGAAGTAGCCACTGCTCCAAAACCGTCCAAAAAAAAGCCAGACTACGGTTTGCAACTACACATGGGGACAAAGATCATACTTTTTGGAGAATTGTCCTCTGGTCTGATGAAACAAAAATATATTTTTTGGGGCCATAATGACCATCGTTATGTTTGGAGGAAAAAGGTGGAGGCTTGCAACCCGAAGAACACCATCTAAACTGTCAAGCACGGGGCTGGCAAAATAAAGTGCTGATCCTGACCTAAGACAGGGAATTTTTTATGAGGATTAAATGTCAGGAATTGTGAAAAACTGAGTTTAAATGTATTTGGCTAACGTATGTAAACTTCCGACTTCAATTATACATCAGTCAAGAGTAAAGAGTCGCCAGTTTCTGCTCTGCTTGCTTTTTCAACTCGGAGAGCGCAACACATATGGACTGACAGCATCTGCCTCTGTTCAACATTCCAGTGCTGGTCCAGCCAGCCTTTCAGAAGCTGGGCCTTTACACAGCCTGTCCGCCTGCTCTGTGGTGTCCGCGTGGTCCTAAATCCAGCTGGCTTAAACCTCCAAACAGCCTATCCAACTGCTCTAAGGTGTCCGCATAGTCCTAAAGCACACAGAAGCTGTTTTTCGTATCACAGTGCAATGATAAAACTGGGGGGAACAAAAATACATTTTCAGAATGTGGGGGTATCATTACCCCTCTGTCCTCAATGAAAGTTGCACCCCTGGAAAAATGAGAAAGATAAATATATAGAAGAAGGAGTAGAACGAAAGTGATATGATTGCACAGATAGAGATGAAGAATATCTAAAACGGGGAAGAGATGAGCTGTAGGAGAAGAAATATGAATCCAGAAGGGAGTGGGAATAATAACAACATAATGAGAAGAAAGAAAAAAAAGAAGAAATCATCTGAATGGAACGGTTTCAAATCGTTTTAAACAAAGCTGCTTTGAAAACGAGTACAGAGATTTATAGATGACTGGAAGAGGCAGGGAGCGGGACATGAAAAGAGGGTGAAAGAGGATAATCAAGAGGAGAGAGTGACGAGAGGGAGAAAAATGAGGCGAGAGAAGAAGAATGAGGAGAATCAAGAAGAGAGTGAAGAGAGGGAGAAAGAAGATAATCAAGAGGAGAGAGACTGAAGAGAGGGAGATAGTATTCAGACAGGCCCATTAATTGTTAAAGGTAGAGTCAGCAATATGACGTAGCTGAACAAAGTAAACAGCATAGTGGGTCAATTTCCGCAACAACTAAGAATGTTGTTGAGTCAGGTTAAACCCCTCTTTTGGTCCAGTGGCTACCACGTTGTAATAGCGTGAAGTGAACCTGTGCACAAAAGCAAATACTGTGTGTGACTGTGTGAGAGCAAAGTCTTGCATCTTGCTCATCGTAATATCTGCGGTGCTGCTCGTGCAACGTCATTCCGCTGACTCTACCTTTAAGGGGATTGACTAGTCTCTCTGTGGCCGTTAAAACATCTATTCCACACTGGAAATAGTGACGCATTAAACACTAAAACCCTCCATCCTTCTAGCAGCTCCATCGTGGACTCATTTCACTCATTCCTGTTTCACAACTGTATCAGACTTAATGTATCTGTGCAGTTGATGAAATTCGGAAGCAATGTCTAACTAAAAATCTAATTAAATCAAATGTTATTAGTCACATACACATATTTAGCAGATGTTATTGCAGGTGTATTACAGTAGTATCTAACAATTCACAACAATACACACAAATCGAAAAGTAAAAGAAAGGAATTAAGAAATATATAAATATATAGAACTAGTGAATGTAATGTAGACCCACACAGAATCGAGTACAGTCTTTATAACAGCATGTTGCGTTTGTATATAATATGCTATTATGTACCACAAAGCTTGTAAACGGCCTTTGCGGATATTCATTTGTTGTGTTTTATTGCAATGTATTGCATTGTATTACTCTGGTGAATATCAGAAAGAGCATTCCATACCATATCAATACAGTCACAAGATAGTACCATATCAATATACAGTCACAAGATGGTACCATATCAATACAGTCACAAGATAGTACCATATCAATATACAGTCACAAGATGGTACCATATCAATACAGTCACAAGATAGTACCATATCAATATACATTCACAAGATGGTACCATATCAATACAGTCACAAGATAGTACCATATCAATATACATTCACAAGATAGTACCATATCAATATGCAGTCACAAGGTGGCACCATATCAATATACATTCACAAGATGGTACCATATCAATATACATTCACAAGATGGTACCATATCAATATACATTCACAAGATGGTACCATATCAATATACAGTCACAAGATGGTACCATATCAATATACAGTCACAAGATAGTACCATATCAATATACATTCACAAGATGGTACCATATCAATACAGTCACAAGATAGTACCATATCAATATACATTCACAAGATAGTACCATATCAATATGCAGTCCATATCAATACAGTCACAAGGTGGCACCATATCAATATACATTCACAAGATGGTACCATATCAATACAGTCACAAGATGGTACCATATCAATATACATTCACAAGATAGTACCATATCAATATACAGTCACAAGATGGTACCATATCAATACAGTCACAAGATGGTACCATATCAATACAGTCACAAGATAGTACCATATCAATATACAGTCACAAGATGGTACCATATCAATATACAGTCACAAGATGGTACCATATCAATATACAGTCACAAGATGGTACCATATCAATATACAGTCACAAGATGGTACCATATCAATACAGTCACAAGATAGTACCATATCAATATACAGTCACAAGGTGGCACCATATCAATATACAGTCACAAGATAGTACCATATCAATATACATTCACAAGATAGTACCATATCAATATACAGTCACAAGATGGTACCATATCAATATGCAGTGACAAT
>NC_060191.1:3075222-3127722 GCF_021184085.1 Oncorhynchus gorbuscha
GGACAAGTCAGGAGCAGGGCAGACAGCAACAGACAGAGAGAAGAGAGAGAGAGAGAGAGAGAGAGAGAGAGAGAGAGAGAGAGAGAGAGAGAGAGAGAGAGAGAGAGAGAGAGCAGGGTAGAGTGGAATACAGAGGGAGGGAGGACAAGTCAGGAGCAGGGCAGGCAGCAACAGACAGAGAGAGAGAGAGAGAGAGAGGGAGAGAACAGACAGAGAGAAGAGAGAGAGAGAGAGAGAGAGAGAGTGGAATACAGAGGGAGGGAGGACAAGTCAGGAGCAGGGCAGACAGCAACAGACAGAGAGAAGAGAGAGAGAGAGAGAGAGAGAGAGAGAGAGAGAGCAGGGTAGAGAGAGAGAGAGAGAGGCAGGGTAGAGGGAATACAGAGGGAGGGAGGACAAGTCAGAGCAGGGCAGACAGCAACAGACAGAGAGAAGAGAGAGAGAGAGAGAGAGAGAGAGAGAGAGAGAGAGAGAGAGAGAGAGAGAGAGAGAGCAGGGTAGAGTGGAATACAGAGGGAGGGGAGGACAAGTCAGGAGCAGGGCAGGGAGCAACAGACAGAGAGAGGAGAGAGAGAGAGAGAGAGAGAGACAAGTCAGAGAGAGAGCAGAGAGAGAGAGAGAGAGAGAGAGAGAGAGAGAGAGGCAGGGTAGAGTGAGAATACAGAGGGAGGGAGGACAAGTCAGGAGCAGGGCAGACAGCAACAGACAGAGAGAAGAGAGAGAGAGAGAGAGAGAGAGAGAGAGAGAGAGAGAGAGAGAGAGAGAGAGAGAGAGAGGAATAGAGAGAGAGAGAGGGAGGGAGGGAGGACAAGTCAGGAGGGCAGGGCAGAGAGCAACAGACAGAGGGAGGGAGGACAAGAGAGGAGCAGGGCAGACAGCAACAGACAGAGAGAGAGAGAGAGAGAGGAGAGGCAGGGGGCAGAGAACAGACAGAGACAGAGGGAGGGAGGACAAGTCAGAGCAGGGCAGAGAGCAGACAGACAGAGAGAAGAGAGAGAGAGAGAGAGAGAGAGGGTAGAGTGGAATACAGAGGGAGGGAGGACAAGAGAGCAGGGAGAGGCAGCAACAGACAGAGAGAAGAGAGAGAGAGAGAGAGAGGCAGGGTAGAGTGGAATACAGAGGGAAGGAGGACAAGTCAGGAGCAGGGCAGACAGCAACAGACAGAGAGAAGAGAGAGAGAGAGAGAGAGAGAGAGAGAGAGAGAGAGAGAGAGAGAGAGAGAGAGAGAGAGAGAGAGAGAGAGTAGAGTAGAGTGGAATACAGAGGGAGGGAGGACAAGTCAGGAGCAGGGCAGACAGCAACAGACAGAGAGAAGAGAGAGAGAGAGAGAGAGAGAGAGAGAGAGAGAGAGAGAGAGAGAGAGAGAATAGAGAGGAGGAGGAGAGAGAGAGGCAGACAGCAGACAGAGAGAAGAGAGAGGAGAGAGAGAGGGAGGGTAGGACAATACAGAGGGAGGGAGGACAAGTCAGGAGCAGGGCAGACAGCAACAGACAGAGAGAAGAGAGAGAGAGAGAGAGAGAGAGAGAGAGAGAGAGAGAGAGAGAGAGAGAGAGAGAGAGAGAGGCAGGGCAGAGTGGAAGACAGAGGGAGGGAGGACAAGTCAGGAGCAGGGCAGACAGCAACAGACAGAGAGAGAGAGAGAGAGAGAGAGAGAGCAGGGGTAGAGTGGAATACAGAGGGAGGGAGGACAAGTCAGGAGCAGGGCAGACAGCAACAGACAGAGAGAAGAGAGAGAGAGAGAGAGAGAGAGAGAGAGAGAGAGAGAGAGAGAGAGAGAGAGAGAGAGAGAGAGAGAGAGAGAGGAGAGAGAGAGGAGAGAGAGAGAGAGAGAGAGAGCAGAGAGAGAGAGAAGAGAGAGAGAGGCAGGGTAGAGTGGAATACAGAGGGAGGGAGGACAAGTCAGGAGCAGGGCAGACAGCAACAGACAGAGAGAGAGAGAGAGAGAGAGAGAGAGAGAGAGAGAGAGAGAGAGAGAGAGAGAGAGAGAGAGAGAGAGAGAGAGAGAGAGAGAGAGAGAGGAGAGAGAGAGAGAATACAGAGGGGGCAGGGTAGAGTGGAATACAGAGGGGGGAGGACAAGTCAGGAGCAGGGCAGACAGCAACAGACAGAGAGAGAGAGAGAGAGAGAGAGAGAGAGAGAGAGAGAGAGAGAGAGAGAGAGAGAGAGAGAGAGAGAGAGAGAGAGAGGCAGGAGTGGAATACAGAGGGAGGGAGGACAAGTCAGGAGGGCAGACAGCAGACAGAGAGAGAGAGAGAGAGAGAGGAGAGGAGCAGGGTAGAGTGGAATACAGAGGGAGGAGAGGACAAGTCAGAGCAGGGAGACAGCAGACAGAGAGAGAGAAGAGAGAGAGAGAGAGAGAGAGAGAGAGAGAGAGAGAGAGAGAGAGAGAGAGAGAGAGAGAGAGAGAGAGAGAGAGAGAGAGAGAGGCAGGGTAGAGTGGAATACAGAGGGAGGGAGGACAAGTCAGGAGCAGGGCAGGCAGCAACAGACAGAGAGAAGAGAGAGAGAGAGACAAGGAAGAGAAGAAGGGTAGGGAGGCAGAGAGGCAAGAAGAAAAAAAAGCTGAGTGCACAGGAAAATAAAGGGAGAAAAAGGGAGGTTGGATTGGTGGACAGGGAGAGAAGCTGGCAGCAACACAGGGAGATAGGTACAGGGTGGGAGAGAGGGAAAAAGAGGAGAAGAGGCCATAGTTACTCTTAGAAAAAAGGGTTCCAGAAGGTTCTTCAGCTGTCCCCATAGGAGACCCCTTTTTGTTTCCAGGTAGAACTTCACTATATATACAAAAGTATGTGGACACCCCTTCAAATTAGTGGACTCAACTATTTCAGCAACACCCGTTGCTGACAGGTGTGGAAAATGGAGCACACAGCCATGCAATCTCCATAGACAAGGATTGGCAGTAGAATAGCTTTACTGACAAGCTGAGTGACTTTCAATGTGGCACAGTCATAGGATGCCACCTTTCCAACAAGTCAGTTCGTCACCTGCACACATTTCTGCCCCGGTCAAATGTAAGTGCTGTTATTGTGAAGTGGTAACATCTAGGAGCAACAATGGCTCAGACGCGAAGTGGTAGGCCACACAAGCTCACAGAACAGGACCGGCGAGTGCTGAAGCGCGTAGCACGTTCTCGCCTGTCCTCGGTTGAAAAACACACACTACTGAGTTCCAAACTGCCTTTGGACGCAACGTCATTACAAGAACTGTTCGTCGGGAGCTTCATGAAATTAGTTTCCATGGCCGAGCAGCCGCACACAAGCCTAAGATCAGCATACGCAATTCCAAGCGTTGGCTGGAGTGGTGTAAAGCTCGCCGCCATTGGACTCTGGAGCAGTGGAAACATGTTATCTGTAGTGATGAATCACGCTTCACCATCTCACGGATGCCAGAAGAACGCTACCTGCCCGAATGCATGGGGCCAACTGTAAAGTTTGGTGGAGGAGGAATAATGGTCTGGAGCTGTTCCATGTTCCATGGTTCGGGCTAGGCCCCATAGTTCCAGTGAAGGGATATCTTAACACTGCAGCATACAATGATATTCTAGACGATTCTGTGCTTCCAACTTTGTGGCAACAGTTTGGGCCCTTTCCTGTTTCAGCATGAAACAGCAATGTCAGCAATGTCCCTATGCACAAAGTGAGGTCCATACAGAAATTGTTTGTCGAGATCGGTGTGGAAAAAGTTGACTGGACTGAACCAAAATGGGTTCTTCAAAGGGTTCTCCTATGTGGACCGCCGAAGAACCGTTTTAAGTTTTAGATAGCACCTTTATTTTCTAAGAGTGTAGAGAGAGGTACTGAGCCAGGTGTTAGCAGCAACGGTGATTGAGAGGGCAGAGAGGAAAGGGGAAGAGAGGAAGGAAAGCAATAAGCTGTTTTGATACAAATGGAGAGACTATGGTCTGGATGGAGAGAATGTGTGAAATAGGGAGAATTGCCCTGATACATTCGGTAATTTCCTTGCTAAATTACCCATGAGTACCAACAAGTGAAGTTCATAGGAACATGTCAAATTGGGTGTCTATATTTTTTAGGAATTAAGGCATATATACATTTTTCAACCATTTTCCATCCTAAAAATGTGGAATAAAGAAAGGCTTTGATTTCTTGTCTAAAAGATGGAAAAGGGGTCTTAGAAAACATCTACCAGATAAAGTCTTAAGTGAAGACCCCTGCCAACTAATATCAACATTTAGATTTGATTAAGGATCATTTTTTTCTGCCTTCTGTAAGTTTAGGAAACAATGCCCTTGTGCCTTCAAATTCCATTACCAAAAACCCACGTATCTTTCAAATATTGTATTATTTCTCTCCCTCATGAGGAGGGAGGATAATCAAAGTTCACAGAAGTAACAAGGTAGACCTATCAATGAATTGTAGTTTTTACTGATATTAAGTTTGTTTATGAATTATTAAGTGACTAAAACCAAATCGGTAACGGAATTTCAGAAAAATCAGTCACAGTAAAGAGTACAGTAAAGTTTAGTATTGTTCATTGCAGTACAGTCAAGAAAAGTAGAGTATAGTTCAGTAAAGTATAGTCCAGTACTGTACAGTAGAATGGAGTAGAGTTCAGTACAGTATAGTCCTGTACTGTACAGTAGAGTGGAGTAGAGTTCAGTACAGTACACAGTACAGCACACTAGAGTTGAGTACACTATCATGTACTGTACTGAGCTATACTCTACTTTACTCTACTGCACTGTACTTTACTGAACTCTGTTGTACTGTACTGAACTATACTCTACTTGACTATACTCTCCTGCAGTGGTTCCCAACTAGGGTACTAGGAAGTTCATAAAATAATTTGCAAGTGCAATTACTCAACAATGATTTTCTTACGAACTCCTCAAATATCTTCTCATGAATCGTCTTAAGATCTAGCTAGCAATGGCAATCATGTTAGCATATTTCCTACTGAGATTACTGTTCTAAAACATGTTATTGGGTTTAAAATAATCTATACTGGAACTTTCATATGAAGTTTGAGTGAATTAAACATGTTCAATTTCTTTCATGGGCTTATTCTCTCACTACCCAGAGTTTAAAAGAAGGGTTTAGCGATCTTGGAATTAAGAACAAATCCAATAACTTTATTTTCAAGAATCTAATTTCTTCTTAAATGTTTGCTAAAGGAGAAACATAAGAAATTGCACAATAACATTTCCAATAACCTTTTCGAGGATACATCACCATGAAGAGAATGGCATTCATATCCATAATTATTACTCGTTATTATACTGTATATTGTGATGTCACTTTACCCTGCCTTTATTTACATACAGTAAATGTATCTACATCTAATACCTCGTACCCCTGCACATTGATCTGGTACTCCCTGTATATAACTTCATTCTTGTGTATTTTATTCCCCTTGAGTTTTAAAAAAGGTTTCTTTTTTTACTCTGTATTGTTGGGAAGGGCTCATAGGCAAAGCATTTCAAGGCAGTTGCATTCGGTGTGTGACAAATACAATTTGATTTGGTTTCTTTCTTTCTGTGTAGTTCAGATCAGGGACCCAAGACGAAATGCTGTTACTGCAATTCTGTTACTATGTGTACATCCACTTCACTTACTGTTGTTTAATAACCCAAATAGACGTTTTCAAAGTCAAGGTGCCATGTCATAGCTGACACCCCATTTTATCTGCAGACATCTTTGAATCTTAATTCGGAGCAAATAATTAAAAGTTTTTGGAAAACGTGGTCACATGAAAAAAATAGATTTACCTAAATTCTGAAAACATTGCATCTGCACAGTTCTCCCAGTAAATGTGTTTTTGTAAAATGTTCAGTATAAATTGTTAAAAGTGGTCCTTATGCATATAGATGGTTCAACTTTGAAAACATTTTATTTGTTTGGCATACATATACCGTGAAAAATCGGAGCCCGTTGCTATGGAATTGCCCATTCCCAATACACTACCCATCTCATTCTCTTTACACCCACCTTTCTCCCTGTCTTTTGACTCGTCTCACTTTCTCTGTCTCTATCCCTCTCTCTCTCCTCCCCTATTTCTCCTCGTCTCACTTTCTCTGTCTCTATCCCTCTCTCTCTCCTCCCCTATTTCTCCTCGTCTCACTTTCTCTGTCTCTATCCCTCTCTCTCTCCTCCCCTATTTCTCCTCGTCTCACTTTCTCTGTCTCTATCCCTCTCTCTCTCCTCCCCTATTTCTCCTTGTCTCACTTTCTCTGTCTCTATCCCTCTCTCTCCATCCCCCTCCCCTATTTCTCCTCGTCTTCAGTTTCCATTGAGAAGGGGAGCAATGAAGTGTGGAGGCTAAAAAACAAAGGCAGCGGTATTGAACACTGCTCTGATGAAGGTTGGCACAGCCACACATTATAACTTCTAATTACTTTGGTCTAAGGCAATACATTGCAGTGCTAGCTGTGCCACTAGATATCCTGGTTCGAGTCCAGGCTCTGCCGCAGCCGGATGCGACCGGGAGGCACATGGGGCGGTGCACAATTGACCCAGCATCGTATGGGTTAGGGGAGGGTCTGTCCTGCAGGGATGTTCTTGTCCTATCGCGCTCTAGCGACTCCTGTGGCAGGTGGGCGCAATGCACGCTGACACGGTTGCCAGGTGTATGGTGTTTCTTCCCACACATTTATGCTGCTGGCTTCCGGGATAAGCATTGTGTCAAGAAGCAGAGCAGCTGATTGGGTTGTGATTCAGAGGACGCATCACTCGACCTTCGCCTCTCCTGAGTCCGTACGGGACAAAATTGTAACTACCAATTGGATACCACGAAAAAGGGGTAAAAATAAATTCTAATTACAGTAAGGTAGTGACACTTTGAACGTAAGCAGTATACTGTACCATAGCTTCTACTTTATAATCTCATTATACACCCCAACACACTGCTAGAGACTCAGTTTGTTAATATATAACTCAACCAGTATCACAAAACACATGCATATATACAGTAGTTATATCATGAACAAGCACCAAACACCAACTGGATTGTCCATTACCAAACCCCCAGTAGGCATGTGCCCGGGGGTAGAGTTTGGGTTTGTTTGAAAATGGCCATTTGTCTCTATACTTGACTGAAAGACTTATTTTTATTTCACCTTTATTTAACATGGTAGGCTAGTTGAGAACAAGTTCTCATTTACAACTGCGACCTGGCCAATATAAAGCATAGCAGTGTGAACAGACAGCAACACAGAGTTACACATGGAGTAAACAATAAACAAGTCAATAACACAGTAGAAAAAAAATAGAAAAAAAAGTCTATATACAATGTGTGCAAAAGGCATGAGGAGGTAGGCGAATAATTACAATTTAGCAGATGAACACTGGAGTGATAATGATCAGATGGTCATGTGCAGGTAGAGATACTGCCGTGCAAAAGAGCAGAAAAGTAAATAAATAAAAACAGTATGGGGATGAGGTAGGTAAATTGGGTGGGCTATTTACTGATGGACTAAGTACAGCTGCATCGATCGGTTAGCTGCTCAGATAGCAGATGATAATGATAATATGATGCACTGACTGTAGCCCACTGGACATTACAGTGATGTGTTTCAGGTTGATCCGCTGTGACTTTGAGCAGGGCAGAGGACAGAGGACACAATGGAGTGGTCCTGACACCTACTGGGGGATGTAATAAGTGCAATTTTGTAGGAAACAGTTTGAACATGGATCCAGTCTGATCCATTGATTGGTGGATAGTATAGCAGCTTATTGCTTTATGGGTTGGTGAGCGTCCAGGCGCTGCAGTGGGCTGTGCTGCTGTAACGTGATGTGCTGATCTGCTCCCACTGCCTCTGTGTATCATGCTGTAAATAGTTCACTAACGTGTTCATTACAAGATACAGGCCTCATGTTTCTATTTTGTTCCTACCGCCTTTTTTCACCTCTATCCAGCCAGCCATGCTTTGGGTCTTGAATCTGGTTCCTCTCAAGGTTTCTTATAGAAAGTAAATCCCGATAAAATGTACTAGGTCTTTGCAGGGTTCTAGGCCGGGTTTGTGACAAATAGATTTGTGGAAGGTTTTGTAGCATACATATATTACATTTTTTAATGTTATTTTTTAGATCTAATTAATCCAGTCCCAATCCTAAACAAGGGAATGCAATAGCAGTGGCTTGGAGGTACTGCTATTCTACATGTCCTATTCACCTGCCTAAATGAGTCCAATCGACCTGCCGCAGCAAAGGTATTCCACCTTGTGTGATGTTCTTTTTGGGGGGGACCGCACTCTGCAGTAAAACGGGCGGCGTCAATCCAAATGCGCCAGGTAAACTGTCGCAAAATAGTGATGTCATCATGCGCCCCCCTTACCCCCTTGTTTCTTTGTCGACACTGTCGCTAGCAAGCAGTTACTCGGACTGATACAAAGCCTCAATCGCAAACCCAGGTAAATGAATTACATTTTTAACTCTTTTTTTTTTAACCTTTCGTGTTAGTTCAATTAAGATCTATATTTGGTTTCCCGCTAACTGAATAGCTTTCAAATGCGACTATGATTGTTTGCACGCTTGTGCCGCAGTGATGCTCAATCAATGCTAATGTTAGCTGGCAAGCTATATAGCTAACTAGTCAATCCGCGCTATGCATAATTATCATTATTTTCACTGCGCGTTGCATAGTTATTTACACTTGGGAGTTAATTGGGAAAGTGTTTCTGCAACAAATTGACAGTTGTGCATGTTATTTGCGATGCACAACCGCGGTTCTACGTTACCAAGCTAGTGAACCCGCTTGGAGCCTCCATCTGCGCAATATCTTGTTCGGAACATGCGTGCGCAGTCCAAACGACAACCATCCATTCAATGATGGCAGATGAGTCCATCTCTGCTAGCAGGTTGCTGAGAGAAATAAAATATTTACCAGGGTATTCAATGTGTAGTGTCAGTTAAAACCAAGATGGCTTGCCTCGTAGCTAATTTCAGGTTCTACTCATGGAGGACTTCAGTCAAGGGATAAACGCCTGTAAAAAGGGAATTGAGGATTAAGGGAGATTTACTAAAAAATGACTGTAAAAGGACCAATTGGATCCTATGTTCATCCAGCGACAGACAGCTCTGGGGGTCGGAGGCGGGATGAAATTGCACACTGATAGTTGATCCTCCTCCTGTCCACCGAGCTAACTAGTTGTGCGGGGTTCACTTTGACTGGGGGGATTGAAAATGGTGTGCATCAGAACCATCCCATGACAAAAATGAACCTGGGATGGTTATTCAGTGGCGTCCTTAATTCCACACTCAAGCTGACGGCAGCAGTGATTATTAGTTAGGTGATGCTCTCGCTTGGCGGTGTTTGATTGCCCATTGTATGCATGCGTATCCCTGCGTGATGGAATTGGGTTTGATGCTGCGTTCAAAACAACTGGGAAGTCTGAAATCTCATACCTCAGTGCGTTCAGAGAACTGGGAACCCGGGGGAAAAACGAGCTCCGCCTGGGAAAATAATTGTTTTGAACGTTCATCCAAGTCGGAAACACGGGCATCTTTCTAGAGCTCCGACCTCAAGATTACCGACGTCATGCTTTGACCTCGTTATTTTACCCCGGAGTTCCCAGTTGTCTTGAAAGCACCAATATCTGGGTACAGTGGCCACTAGCTATATTAAACTGTTATGGTGTTTTTGTCACAACAATAGTTTCACGCAACAGCAGCTGTGAGACATGACAACTAAGAGGCGATTTTGAATTATCATATTTATTTATTTTAGGAAGGGGGGGGTGAATGTTTTGGAGTTAGCCTATTCATATATAGACGTAATTTCTGAAGATTTTCTTGTCCAGATTGCTATTTTCTAAAATGTAATGTAATTGTCTGTGCCTAGAGGGGATGCATTGTATAATAAATATTGGCTTACTGGATAATAAATAGAAAAAACGATTGCCTTCGCATTTCAATCAATATACTGTATCCTCTAACAAGAAATACATCCTGTTTGACATAACACTACGGCGCGTTTTCATTCACATGACAAGGACCGATTCTTTTTTATTATTATTTGACAAAATTATATTATAATATCCACATGTTGTGAGAAAAATACATTTGATGTATTCAAACAGCCTAGGCCTTGGTACCTTGAGTTTGCACCAGTTTTGGCTACATCCTTACTCTAGCTAGTGAAACCTATGATAGGAACTATTGCATCACGTGACTCACCGACTGGCTACAGAGCGTGTCTAGAGAAAGGAAAACGAAACTATTCTGCCCTTTCGTGCTATTTCTAGTGTTAAGAAACTGTAAATACAGACTTTATATGCGTTTTTAATAGGCCTATCCATCATTTCACATTGTAACGTCTGGTATAAAGTGTCTTGAATGGTAGGGGTGCTAGATGTCTCTTTGAAATTGAGAAGCGCTCGTGCGGTATGTTAAAAAAAATACAACAACGTTTTTGGGGGGGATGGTAAAATACATATACTTTTGAGAAATATAGCCATGTGGTTGAATTAGTTTTGTGTTTTGATAGAACGTAACTGTTTATATCTAGACTGTATGAAGTGTAGTCAACTTCTGACCTCGGCAGCGCGCCCGCAGACCTCAAGATCTCTGCCTTTCAAAAGTGACTGAAACCTACTCTCCTTTCTGCTGCCTTCAGGCCAGGTGGTGAGGTAGTAAACCTGTGTTTTATCCCGCGAACTTTCAGGTACGTTCATTGAATTAGTTTGTCTTTCTACTGTCATCGAATCGTTTATGCAAACCACTAAGCATGAATTTGTTTTGTTGACCAGGGCGTATACTCCAATTCTGTAATTCAAATAGAAATGACTCATCAATAATCCAGGAACGGGAACATACCGAAAACAAGGCCGAACAATGTCTGTCTGGTCCATGGGCCAAAGACGTCCTAATATTTGATGCGCAGCTCTGTATATTCATAGTGCCCATGGAAGCAGCAGAGGCAACTGAAGTTGAGCCATGCATGCTGGGTTGTTATTTTGACTGTCTGTTGCCGGCTTGCATTAAGGTCAGCCAGATCCCGCTTTGACCCGGGTCACCTGACCCAGCGCTGCTGCTGCTGCTGTGCTGTCCGTTAACATTGCCGTGAAATAACTCCATCCTGCTCGTGGTTATATTATTAATATGGTGGCATTCATAGCGATCGTTTCGGGAGCAGCATGACAGAAGTTTATGTTGGCTAGCACCATGCCTGGCAGGGCTGAAATCTGAGGAGCAGGGTTGAGTGTGTTCCTGTGGTCGTTTAGCCTAGTCTGTCAAAAGTTAGTGGAGCAACGCCTGTCCTTCACTGACCATCTTGAATCTTTTCTTTCCTTCTGCCTCACTCTCACTTCCTATGTGAAGCTGCAAATCATCTGTTAAACCAGAACTAACAGTGAAGCCACAACCATGAATTATACATTTCTGACCTTTTATACATGGATCTCGTTGTGGCCAATTGGGTCCAACAGCATGTGACACTGGGGCTGTATTGGAGACAGGATGGAGTACAGTGAGACTGTGTGTAATATATATATATATATATATATATATGTGTTATTTGTCATAAGCCCTTTTATCTACACTGTTTTTCTCCCGCCCTTTTCCCATTTCCATCAGGATTTTCCACTAGATTTTGACCAGTCTTATGTCCCTAGTTTCTTCTTCATATTGCTTTATAGTTGGCTCTTTATTTTTTATTTCATGGCTCTTTTCCTCACCCACTCAGTCACTTTTGCTTTCGCTCACACCCATCTCGTCCTGTCTCTCAGGTGCTGACTGCCACTTTGCGATCATCGCCCACCCGGCTGTTCTGCCAGACTGTGTTGTTGCATCAGTATCCAACACAGAGACACATCCTCCTATCTGCTGCGTAACAGGCGGCCCTGGTCCCCCCTCAACCTGCCCCCTGCGCTATGAGCAGAGGACGAGGAGGGCCCCCCATAGAGCATTACCACCGACCCCCTCTCCCCCAACTGCAGGCGAAGCAACAATACTACAGAGCTGGACCCCTGGGATTTCACCCCAGAGCCTCCCCGCAACAGGCCCTACACCCAAACGTCCATTCATACCTGGGCCCAGTTCCCCCTCTTGTACCACCCAGTGCCCACTCTCAGCCTCTCTACCCCTCTGTCCCTCCCCCACCCGGTCACAGCCCAGCCCTGAATCAGCAGAGCTCTTGTCCCAGTGGTCCTAACTCCTTCAGGCAGCAGCAGGTCCACTTCCTGAGGGGACAGAACACTGAGGCTCCCCAGTTTAGGGTGAGCCCCAGAGGAGGTGCAGAGCTTGGGTCGAGGGGGACCGAACGGACTCTATAACGAATCGAACCAGACCCAGGCAGGGTACAGCAGGTTCTCCCAAAACAGCTCTAGGGGGAGAGGGGGATACGGCAGCGAGAGAGGCAGAGGAAACGGTAGGGACTTCAGGTACCCACCCAGTCAGGGACCCCCTAGAGGACCAACCGGCCCTACATTCTGGAACCAGAAGCAGACTTCAACCCAAAAGCAAGGCTTCAACAGACAGTGGAGCCTTCATGCAGACTGTGCTGACAGGCCGTCTTTCTCAGAAGGCTTTCAGAGTTTATCCTTAGACAGAGAGAGGTCCTACAGAGGAAGAGTTGACCGAGGCGACAGCTTTGAACAAGCTTCTGTTGGTAGTAGTAATAATTCAAACAACAAGAGTGTCCCTACATTTCAGCCACCCGACATCCGAGAGCAAGTTTTGCAAGCCTTGGCAGATTTGAGTCCCGGTGAGAAGCTACAAGCAAAGTGTTTGGCGAAAACGCTGCGGTTGCCCAAAAAGTTTATCAACCAGGCCCTTTACGGTCTTGAGCGTGATAAGAAAGCTTCAAAACACGGTGAAAGTCCTCCAGAGTGGACTGTCTACGTAGAACCACAGGTAGAACCGGAAAGTAGAAATTCTGATCCGGAAAGCCCACGTTCCCAACCGAGGGAACATTCTGTGGAGTCACAGGAAAGGCCTTCAGAAGAAGATTGCTCTCACTTCCTGTCTGTGAAGGAGGAGGACGTTGTCATCGACGCTGAGATCCAGCAAATTGAAGCGCAGGGTCCTGAGGGCGACAAAGAAGAAGATTACTACGTAGAATCTGATTCACACTCTTCTTCCTCAGAACCATCTGAGTCCTATCGGCAACATTCCCAGTCCCAAACCCAACAACCCAGTATCAATAGCAGCAGTAACGAAGAGCTTGACCTAGACCTTGACGAGAGCGACATGGCGGACTGCGGCAGTAATCAGAAGGAGTTGATCCTGCAGTATCTGCTGGAGGCAGGGGAGGCCACGGCCCTGGTGATCTCCAAGAACCTGGGCCTGAGGGGCGCCAAGCAGGTCAACCCCACCCTGTACGCCATGGAGAAGCAGGGTGACGTGAGCCGCAACGCAGAGGTGACCCCTCACATCTGGGAGCTATCTGTCCATCGCAGGGAGAGGATGGAGAGGAGCCTCAAGGCCGAGCGCAGCGCCCCTGCAAAGGTCGAAGGAATGGGGTCCGGATTCCAGGCGGTGCCACCCGGATTGGAGTGTCTAGAGGCCAGCGCTGAGGCGGTAGGTGGACACTCACACAGCGAGGGGGTGGTGGGGGGAGTTCGGTTGGGGAATTCATTGACGTCTTCCTGAATTTGGGAGACCCCTTCGCTCACTTGGAGCCCGTCTCCTACGAAGAGTTGGAAGGGGAGGAGGAGTGCGGCAGTTACCCTAGTAGCCCTGCTCCACTTCTTTCTTTCCTCACCTACTTCCTCCTCTTCATCCCTCTATCAGGAGGACGAGTCGAACGGAGGGCAGTGGGCGACCGACGATATCCCCGAATTCCTCAACGCCATCAGCCGGGATGGAGGGGGGACAGTAGCAGTCTCCCTGGCAGCGCCCCCACCTCAGAACCTCCGTGCCAAACTCCAGGAGGTGAGGGCCAAGAACCCCGTCAGCGGCCTGATGGAGTTTGCCCAGTACCAGGGACACAATTGCGAGTTCCTGCTCCTCGACCAATCAGGGCCCTCACATGACCCCAGGTCAGTGAAGTCATAGTGTTCCCAACCAATCATGGTTGGCCATTGCTTGTATGTCTAAGAGAGAACCAGCTGATTGAATTAGCAAATTCATTTTTTTTTAAATGCAAGAGAAAGTGTGACGAAGAAATATCAAAAAATGTGTTGTCCCTGCTCTTTCTCGCTACCTCTCAGTCCCTTGTATTTTTCTCCCTCTCAGATTCCGTATGCAGGTCATGCTGGACGGCAGGTTGTTTCCTGTTGCTGAGGCATCTAATAAAAAGGTGGCTAAGAAAGATGCTGCCGCAGCAACCCTGAGGATTCTGCTGCGTGAGATAGAGGGGGGAGGGGCCGAGGAGGGGCTCACTGCAGGGGTGGACCAGGCCATGGACCCCACCTCTGACGTCCCTGTAAGTCTGAAGTGTGTTCGTGTGTGTGTGGAGGTTAGTAATAATCAATGTCCTCTGTTGTGCTTGATTGTGTTGTAAAGGCCAAAGATTTGTCTCTTTTTTTTCAATCCTTTTCTAACTCTGCTCTCTCCCTCCCTCACTGTCTCGCTCTCCCTCTTTGTCAGGAGGTGGTGGAGGGTCCACCCCAGGCCCTGTCCCGTTCCCTGCCGGGGGGTAAGAACCCCGTGTCCATGCTGATGGAGTACAGTCAGCGCACTGGAAACCCCATCGAGTTCATCAACACTGGACAGGAGGGCCCACCTCACGACCCACGGTATCCATCTGTCTACATCCTCATCAGGGATGGGGTCAATTCCAAATGAAGTCAGTCAATTTAGGAAATAAACTGACATTCCAATTCAATAATTGAAAAAATAGCATCCTTTTTCAATGATTTCTCAATAAACTGAAAAGGAGAAGCTATTTATTTCAAGTTTTCCATTTTTGAATTTAAATTCAAATCACTTCCTGAATTGAGTGACTTCAATTAGAATTGAGCCCAACCCTGCTTCTCATTTTTCTCTCCCTGGTTCTCTCTTCTATACATAAATGAATCAGGAAAGGTGGGCCTGCCCTCACCTCTCTTTCTCTCCCACTGGAGCAGTTATTTGTGTCCTGTATGACTTTCATACTGCAGCAGTCTGCTGACTGGATGATACAACAGCACCTCTGTGTCTCTGCATATAACCTTCCCCAGGCACCTACTGTACTGTCCCGCAGTAATCTGATACTGGGACGTGTGACCATCTTTGTCCCTCTCCCTGATGCCCCCATGTGGTTAGAGAGGAATGTCCTCTTACCTCTCTCACCAATGTATGTTTAGGATGTATAAGTTAGTCTCTGCTCCCTCCTCAGGTTCATGTTCAGGGTGAAGATCGGGGAAAGCCTGTGTGCTGAGAGCTCAGCCCCCAGTAAGAAGGCTGCCAGGCAGCTGGCTGCAGAGGAGGCAGTCAAGGAGTTAATGGCCGACGGGAGACTGCAGCTCAACAAGGTGAGTAAAGGAGCCAAACAAGGGACTGAAAGATGTTTCAACTAAATGGATGGTTCCCTGAAATCAACACTACCCCATCTATTTAGGATTTAGGCTTGTCAAGCTAGCTAGCTGTTTAGCTATGGACTGACAGAATGTCATGAGACCCCGGCATGTGGACTTCTCTCATTGTGCCTCCAGGCCGTAATTCTAAGAAAAGATCCTCCGAACACTAAGATCACTCTTCCCACCTCCTTTCCTCTGTCTTTTCACTGCCTTATCTCTCTTCTCCTCCCTCGCTCTCCATCACCCCATCCTCTCCAGCCCCAGTTTCCCCTGTGTCTGTCTGGTGATGAAGGGGGCTTCATGCCCGCTTGCCCCTCCCTGCCCCCGCTGACAGAGGAGGAGCTGCGTTCTGCCCACGAGGCGGGGGTTGGTGACCTCATCAGCCACCTAAACAACAACGCCGTGTCAGGTCTGCTGGAGTACGCCCGGGCCAGGGGCTTCGCTGCAGAGATACGACTGGTTGGGCAGTCAGGACCACCGCATGAGCCCAAGTCAGTACACACACGAACATACACACTAAGTGTAATTCAGAGTCCACAGCTGTAGAGCTGCGGTAGTCCGGCGGTCCATTGTGACATATAAAACACTATGAAAGCCAATGGTTCAATATTGTAAAACGCGGCTGTGCAAACATGGATGCTTAACTCCCCTCTCTCTCAGGTTTACCTACCAGGCTAAACTAGGGGGTCGCTGGTTCCCTCCTGTCTGTGCTTCCAATAAGAAGCAAGGGAAACAGGAAGCAGCTGATGCAGCTCTGAGGGTTCTGATTGGAGAGGCAGAGAAGGCTGCCCGCACCGGGGAACTAACCCCTGCAGAGGTCAATTTACCTCTCTTACTATACTACTTTTTAAAACTCTGGGTCAGGACCCACAGTGGGCTTTGGGTGTGTTAGAGGTGGGTCGGGAGTGAGAAGACTGCACCTAGAATCATACACTATTTCCTCTTCATTTGGGTTGCTGGTAGGTGATTTTGGGTCTCGGGGGGACAGTGATTTTCTCATTGGGTCTGGAACTGAAAAAGTTGAAGAATGCCTGCTATACTATGAATACACTGTTAATACTATGATTCTGCTAAAACCTACTTCTGTGACTGGTGGGCCGTTCATAACCTGTTATTGTTTCTGTCTCTAGCTGCCACTGAGTGGTGGGACAATCCATGACCAGATCGCCATGTTGAGTCACCAGCGCTTCAACGCCCTCACCACACGCATACAGCACAGTCTTCTGGGAAGGAAGATCCTCGCTACCATCGTCATGAAGAGGGGGGAAGGGCTGGGGACCGTGGTCAGTCTGGGAACAGGTACCGTGTGTGTGTGTGTGTGTGTGTGTGTGTGTGTGTGTGTGTGTGTGTGTGTGTGTGTGTGTGTGTGTGTGTGTGTGTGTGTGTGTGTGTGTGTGTGTGTGTGTGTGTGTGTGTGTACGTACAAGAAAATAACAAGCCTTTTGGAATGATTTTTGTCTCAACCTTTTGAGATAAACAAACAAAAATACATGTATTTTTTCTCTTCAGGAAATCGCTGTGTTAAAGGGGAGGAGCTGAGTCTTAAAGGGGACACCGTTAATGACTGCCACGCAGAAATCATCTCCAGGAGAGGGTTTATCAGGTAGGAAGTTACTGCTGCTTATTTGTCTTCCATTCTGTCCTTTTATATAACCAGTCTTTTCCCCTTCCTCCTTTGCTCTTCGTTTTGATTCCTTTATAGCTACCCTCCCTGCCTTTCTGAAACCTCCCTTTCTCCCTCTACAGGGTGTCATATGTCAGCTGGGAAGTCATTACAGACTATGATGTGTGTTAATGTGACTGTGGAGTCCATTTGGTTAGTTTAGAGTGTATTAATGCCACTTACCAGATCCTCTGTTTCTCCACCAGTCTCCCTTTATTTGTGTGTTTGATCCCAGACACTTTCACTGATCTGAATCACTCAAATATGGATTCTACCTCCCCCTCCAGGTTTCTATATGCTGAGTTGCTGAAGCACTGTGAAGGATCAGAGGACAGCATATTTGAGCCAGCTGAGGAGAACAAGCTCCGGATCAAACCTGACACCACCTTCCACCTCTATATCAGGTGGGCCTACGGAGGATGTCTCTTCCTCGCTTTTTGACCCTTCACCCCATGGCTCATTCTTCTCCACCTACTGTCTTCTCTCCCCTTTCCTTCTGTGCCCTGGAACTCAACTGGGCCACCAACCCACCCCCACACACATGTTGTTCTAGGAGTTTGAGAAGCCAGTGTTTTTTTCTGCATAGTATGTCAAAACAGTAAAATAAAAAATGTCATGTTTAGATAATGATTTCTGGGGTGGAAAAACGTTGTCAATGTAAACTGAAGGCTTAAACCAGATATAAAGTATGTAGAAAAGATAAAGGCGCAATATATAGTGGGGCAAAAAAGTATTTAGTCAGCCACCAATTGTGCAAGTTCTCCCACTTAAAAAGATGAGAAAGGCCTGTAATTTTCATAATAGGTACACTTCAACTATGACAGACAAAACGAGAGAAAAAAAATCCAGAAAATCACATTGTAGGATTTTTAATGAATTTATTTGCAAATTATGGTGGAAAATAAGTATTTGGTCAATAACAAAAGTTTATCTCAATACTTTGTCATTGCCAACAAAGGGTATATAACAGAGGTCAAACGTTTTCTGTAAGTCTTCAAGGTTTTCACACACTGTTGCTGGTATTTTGGCCCATTCCTCCATGCGGATCTCCTCTAGAGCAGTGAGGTTTTGGGGCTGGGCAACACAGACTTTCAACTCCCTCCAAAGATTTTCTATGGGGTTGAGATCTGGAGACTGGCTAGGCCACTCCAGGACCTTGAAATGCTTCTTACGAAGCCATTCCTTCGCTGCCCGGGCGGTGTGTTTGGGATCATTGTCATGCTGAAAGACCCAGCCACGTTTTATCTTCAATGCCCTTGCTGATGGAAGGAGGTTTCAACTCAAAATGTCATGATACATGGCCCCATTCATTCTTTCCTTTACACGTATCAGTCGTCCTGGTCCCTTTGCAGAAAAACAGCCCCAAAGCATGATGTTTCCACCCCCATTCTTCACAGGAGGTATGGTGTTCTTTGGATGCAACTCAACATTCTTTGTCCTCCAAACACAACGAGTTGAGTTTTTACCAAAAAGTTATATTTTGGTTTCATCTGACCATATGACAATCTCCCAATCTTCTTCTGGATCATCCAAATGCTCTCTAGCAAACTTCAGACGGGCCTGGACATGTACTGGCTTAAGCAGGGGGACACGTCTGGCACTGCAGGATTTGAGTCCCTGGCGGCGTAGTGTGTTACTGATGGTAGGCTTTGTTACTTTGGTCCCAGCTCTCTGCAGGTCATTTACTAGGTCCCCCCGTGTGGTTCTGGGATTTTTGCTCACCGTTCTTGTGATCATTTTGACCCCACGGGGTGAGATCTTGCGTGGAGCCCCAGATCGAGGGAGTTTATCAGTGGTCTTGTATGTCTTCCATTTCCTAATAATTGCTCCCACAGTTGATTTCTTCAAACCAAGCTGCTTGCCTATTGCATATTCAGTCTTCCCAGCCTGGTGCAGGTCTACAATTTTGTTTCTGGTGTCCTTTTGATAGCTATTTGGTCTTGTCCATAGTGGAGTTTGGAGTGTGACTGTTTGAGGTTGTGGACTGGTGTCTTTTATACTGATAACAAGTTCAAACAGGTGCCATTAATACAGGTAACGAGTGGAGGACAAAGGAGCCTCTTGAAGAAGGTCTGTGAGAGCCAGAAATCTTGCTTGTTTGTAGGTGACCATAAATTCATTAAAAATCCTACAATGTGATTTTCTGGATTTTTTTTCTCATTTTGTCTGTCATAGTTGAAGTGTACCTATGATGAAAATTACAGGCCTTTCTCATCTTTATAAGTGAGAGAACTTGCACAATTGGTGGCTGACTAAATACTTTTTTGCCCCACTGTATATCTCCCTCTCTCTCTCTACCTCTACCTCTCTCGCTCTACCTCTCTCGCTCTACCTCTCCCTCCCTCTCTCACTCTCTATCGCGTGCCCTTCCCCTCTCGCGCTCTACCTCTTTCCCTCTCGCGCTCTACCTCTTTCCCTCTCGCGCTCTACCTCTTTCCCTCTCGCGCTCTACCTCTTTCCCTCTCGCGCTCTACCTCTTTCCCTCTCGCGCTCTACCTCTTTTCCTCTCGCGCTCTACCTCTTTCCCTCTCGCGCTCTACCTCTTTCCCTCTCGCGCTCTACCTCTTTCCCTCTCGCGCTCTACCTCTTTCCCTCTCGCGCTCTACCTCTTTCCCTCTCGCGCTCTACCTCTTTCCCTCTCGCGCCCTACCTCTCTCTCTCGTGCCCTACCGCTCTACCTCTCTCGTGCCCTACCGCTCTACCTCTCTCGTGCCCTACCGCTCTACCTCTCTCGTGCCCTACCGCTCTACCTCTCTCGTGCCCTACTGCTCTACATCTCTCGCGCCCTACCGCTCTACCTCTCTCATGCCCTACCGCTCTACCTCTCTCGCGCTCTACCTCTCTCGCGCTCTACCTCTCTCGCGCTCTACCGCTCTCGCGCCCTACCTCTCTCACTCTATCTCTCGTGCGCTCTACCGCTCTACCTCTTCCCCCCTCGCGCTCTACCTCTTCCCCCTCGCGCTCTACCTCTTCCCCCTCTACCTCTCTCGCCCTACCGCTCTACCTCTTCCCCCCTCGCGCTCTACCTCTTCCCCTACGCACTACCTCTTCCCCCTCGCGCTCTACCTCTTCCCCCCTCGCGCTCTACCTCTTCCCCCTCGCGCTCTACCTCTTCCCCCCTCGCGCTCTACCTCTTCCCCCTCGCTCTACCTCTTCCCCTCGCGCTCTACCTCTTCCCCCTCGCCCTACCGCTCTACCTCTTCCCCCTCGCGCTCTACCTCTTCCCCCTCGCGCTCTACCTCTTCCCCCTCGCGCTCTACCTCTTCCCCCTCGCGCTCTACCTCTTCCCCCCTCGCGCTCTACCTCTTCCCCCTCGCGCTCTACCTCTTCCCCCTCGCGCTCTACCTCTTCCCCCTCGCGCTCTACCTCTTCCCCCCGCTCGCGCTCTACCTCTTCCCCCTCGCGCTCTACCTCTTCCCCCCTCGCGCTCTACCTCTTCCCCCCGCGCTCTACCTCTTCCCCCCTCGCGCTCTACCTCTTCCCCCCCCTCGCGCTCTACCCCCCTCTTCCCCCCTCGCGCTCTACCTCTTCCCCCTCGCGCTCTACCTCTTCCCCCCCTCGCGCTCTACCTCTCCCCCAGTACTGCTCCGTGCGGAGACGGGGCGTTGTTTGATAAGTCATGCAGCGAGGACGCGGGGGACGGCCAGGGCCACCAGCCCCTGTTTGAGAACGCCAAGCAGGGCAAGCTGCGCACCAAGGTGGAGAATGGTGAGTTACAGCCAGATGCCATCTGCAGCACCGTTCCATGAGGACCCCCTCTGTTACTGAGGACAAGCACATAGAGCCACCATGTTGCTTAACTCCCTTCTCTGCAGGCCAAACAGAGCATGACTACACATTCACACCTCATTTGCTGCTGCTGCCACAAACACACCTGGTAGAAAGGACAAATATCCCAACGGATTTGAATGTTCCAGTCTAGAGCATGGACTGTGTGATTCTAGTGTACCACTGGCTCTCTCATACACCCTATTCCTCATACTGCATGGCTTTGTCTTTGGAGTCAAAAGTATGCCTCAAGGGTGTTTGTGCCATGTGTAGGTGAGGGCACCATCCCGGTAGAGTCATCGACCATCGTGCCCACCTGGGACGGCATCCAGCACGGCGAGCGTCTGAGGACCATGAGCTGTAGCGACAAGATCCTTCGCTGGAACGTCCTGGGACTGCAGGGAGCCCTGCTCTCCCACTTCCTCCATCCTATCTACCTGGCTTCAATCACCCTGGGTGAGGACGGAACGATAGCACATAGAGGGAGATTGGTGGAAGGGGAGATGAGGGAGGGGACAGTAAACATTTGAGGGAGGTTTGATTTGAAAAAGAGTGAGGGAGGATAGATTGAGTGTGGGAGTAAGGGGGGGGCGGGATTAACGGTCACCATTGGCTTCAGCCATGTTTTAAAAAACTCCACTCATAAGTAGACAACATCTCAATCCCAAACTACATTGTCCTTAGCTGGTCATGACTCCTACAGTATAACTATCCACCCAGACAGTCCCTGACTGACTCTGTCCTTATACTGTAGGAATCATGATAAGCTAACTATCCACCCAGACAGTCCCTGACTGACTCTGTCCTTATACTGTAGCAGTCATGACCAGCTAACTATCTACCCAGACAGTCCCTGACTGACTCTGTCCTTATACTGTAGGAATCATGATAAGCTAACTATCCACCCAGACAGTCCCTGACTGACTCTGTCCTTATACTGTAGGAATCATGATAAGCTAACTATCCACCCAGACAGTCCCTGTCCTTATACTGTAGGAATCATGACCAGATAACTATCTACCCAGACAGTCCCTGACTGACTCTGTCCTTATACTGTAGGAATCATGACCAGATAACTATCAACCCAGACAGTCCCTGGCTGACTCTGTCCTTATACTGTAGGAATCATGATAAGCTAACTATCCACCCAGACAGTCCCTGACTGACTCTGTCCTTATACTGTAGGAATCATGATAAGCTAACTATCCACCCAGACAGTCCCTGACTGACTCTGTCCTTATACTGTAGGAATCATGACCAGCTAACTATCCACCCAGACAGTCCCTGGCTGACTCTGTCCTTATACTGTAGGAATCATGACCAGCTAACTATCCACCCAGACAGTCCCTGTCCTTATACTGTAGGAATCATGACCAGCTAACTATCCACCCAGACAGTCCCTGTCCTTATACTGTAGGAATCATGACCAGCTAACTATTCACCCAGACAGTCCCTGGCTGACTCTGTCCTTATACTGTAGGAATCATGATAAGCTAACTATCAACCCAGACAGTCCCTGACTGACTCTGTCCTTATACTGTAGGAATCATGACCAGCTAACTATCCACCCAGACAGTCCCTGGCTGACTCTGTCCTTATACTGTAGGAATCATGATAAGCTAACTATCAACCCAGACAGTCCCTGGCTGACTCTGTCCTTATACTGTAGGAATCATGATAAGCTAACTATCCACCCAGACAGTCCCTGACTGACTCTGTCCTTATACTGTAGGAATCATGACCAGCTAACTATCCACCCAGACAGTCCCTGACCTTATACTGTAGGAATCATGACCAGCTAACTATCCACCCAGACAGTCCCTGTCCTTATACTGTAGGAATCATGACCAGCTAACTATCCACCCAGACAGTCCCTGTCCTTATACTGTAGGAATCATGACCAGCTAACTATCCACCCAGACAGTCCCTGTCCTTATACTGTAGGAATCATGACCAGCTAACTATTCACCCAGACAGTCCCTGTCCTTATACTGTATGAGTCATGACCAGCTAACTATTCACCCAGACAGTCTCTGTCCTTATACTGTAGGAATCATGACCAGCTAACTATCCACCCAGACAGTCCCTGTCCTTATACTGTAGGAATCATGACCAGCTAACTATCCACCCAGACAGTCCCTGTCCTTATACTGTAGGAATCATGACCAGCTAACTATTCACCCAGACAGTCCCTGTCCTTATACTGTAGGAATCATGACCAGCTAACTATTCACCCAGACAGTCCCTGTCCTTATACTGTAGGAATCATGACCAGCTAACTATCCACCCAGACAGTCCCTGTCCTTATACTGTAGGAATCATGACCAGCTAACTATCCACCCAGACAGTCCCTGTCCTTATACTGTAGGAATCATGACCAGCTAACTATTCACCCAGACAGTCCCTGTCCTTATACTGTAGGAATCATGATAAGCTAACTATCCACCCAGACAGTCCCTGACTGACTCTGTCCTTATACTGTAGGAATCATGATAAGCTAACTATCCACCCAGACAGTCCCTGTCCTTATACTGTAGGAATCATGACCAGATAACTATCTACCCAGACAGTCCCTGACTGACTCTGTCCTTATACTGTAGGAATCATGACCAGATAACTATCAACCCAGACAGTCCCTGGCTGACTCTGTCCTTATACTGTAGGAATCATGATAAGCTAACTATCCACCCAGACAGTCCCTGACTGACTCTGTCCTTATACTGTAGGAATCATGATAAGCTAACTATCCACCCAGACAGTCCCTGACTGACTCTGTCCTTATACTGTAGGAATCATGACCAGCTAACTATCCACCCAGACAGTCCCTGGCTGACTCTGTCCTTATACTGTAGGAATCATGACCAGCTAACTATCCACCCAGACAGTCCCTGTCCTTATACTGTAGGAATCATGACCAGCTAACTATCCACCCAGACAGTCCCTGTCCTTATACTGTAGGAATCATGACCAGCTAACTATTCACCCAGACAGTCCCTGGCTGACTCTGTCCTTATACTGTAGGAATCATGATAAGCTAACTATCAACCCAGACAGTCCCTGACTGACTCTGTCCTTATACTGTAGGAATCATGACCAGCTAACTATCCACCCAGACAGTCCCTGGCTGACTCTGTCCTTATACTGTAGGAATCATGATAAGCTAACTATCAACCCAGACAGTCCCTGGCTGACTCTGTCCTTATACTGTAGGAATCATGATAAGCTAACTATCCACCCAGACAGTCCCTGACTGACTCTGTCCTTATACTGTAGGAATCATGACCAGCTAACTATCCACCCAGACAGTCCCTGACCTTATACTGTAGGAATCATGACCAGCTAACTATCCACCCAGACAGTCCCTGTCCTTATACTGTAGGAATCATGACCAGCTAACTATCCACCCAGACAGTCCCTGTCCTTATACTGTAGGAATCATGACCAGCTAACTATCCACCCAGACAGTCCCTGTCCTTATACTGTAGGAATCATGACCAGCTAACTATTCACCCAGACAGTCCCTGTCCTTATACTGTATGAGTCATGACCAGCTAACTATTCACCCAGACAGTCTCTGTCCTTATACTGTAGGAATCATGACCAGCTAACTATCCACCCAGACAGTCCCTGTCCTTATACTGTAGGAATCATGACCAGCTAACTATTCACCCAGACAGTCCCTGTCCTTATACTGTAGGAATCATGACCAGCTAACTATCCACCCAGACAGTCCCTGTCCTTATACTGTAGGAATCATGACCAGCTAACTATTCACCCAGACAGTCCCTGTCCTTATACTGTAGGAATCATGACCAGCTAACTATCCACCCAGACAGTCCCTGTCCTTATACTGTAGGAATCATGACCAGCTAACTATCCACCCAGACAGTCCCTGTCCTTATACTGTAGGAATCATGACCAGCTAACTATCCACCCAGACAGTCCCTGTCCTTATACTGTAGGAATCATGACCAGCTAACTATTCACCCAGACAGTCCCTGTCCTTATACTGTAGGAATCATGACCAGCTAACTATTCACCCAGACAGTCCCTGTCCTTATACTGTAGGAATCATGACCAGCTAACTATCCACCCAGACAGTCCCTGTCCTTATACTGTAGGAATCATGACCAGCTAACTATCCACCCAGACAGTCCCTGTCCTTATACTGTAGGAATCATGACCAGCTAACTATTCACCCAGACAGTCCCTGTCCTTATACTGTAGGAATCATGACCAGCTAACTATTCACCCAGACAGTCCCTGTCCTTATACTGTAGGAATCATGACCAGCTAACTATTCACCCAGACAGTCCCTGTCCTTATACTGTATGAGTCATGACCAGATAAATATCCACCCAGATACTCCCTGACTGACCCCTCAGACATCCATCTCTTTACTCACCTCTCCTTGTCAGAGTACTCTATGATGTGATCAGCCTTGTTAACATGGAAATACACTGACTCACACACTCTTGTCATTCTCTTTCTCTCCCTTTTTCTTTCCCTGTCACTCTCTGCCCCCCTCTGTCTCGCCCCCCCTCCTCTCTCGTACCCCTTCCTCTCTATCTTCTGTTTTTGTTTTTCCTGTCCTTGTCTCTTATATTTGTCCTTCCAGGCTACCTGTACAGCCATGGCCACCTGACACGTGCTGTCTGCTGCCGATTGGCCAGAGACGGCGAAGTCTTCTCCAAGAGTCTACCTGCTCCCTACACACTCAACCACCCCGAGGTACACATACAGAAACACTCAACCACCCCAAGGTACACGTACAGAAACACACTCAACCACCCCGAGGTACACGCACAGAAACACACTCAACCACCCCGAGGTACATGTACAGAAACACACTCAACCACCCCGAGGTACACGTACAGAAACACACTCAACCACCCCGAGGTACACGTACAGAAACACACTCAACCACCCCGAGGTACACGTACAGAAACACACTCAACCACCCCGAGGTATACGTACAGTACACACACAGAAGCACACTCAACCGCCCCGAGGTACACGTACAGAAACACACTCAACCGCCCCGAGGTACACAGTACACAAACAGCCGCTCCAAGCTTCCAGCATAGCCATTAACGCAGACACAAACATTGCGTTCCGCTCTGTTTAAAATGGTTGATTCATCTGAGAGGATTTATTTAGTCTAATTTTAAATTATACCTGTTATTGCAGGTTTAGTGAAATGCCTATAATTGAACACTCTTCCTCTCCCTTTACTCCTCTCCATCACTCCATCTCTGTCTCCCTTCAGGTGGGCAGGGTGAGTGTGTATGACTCGACACGTCACACAGGGAAGACCAAGGAGTCCAGCGTGAACTGGAGCCAGCCAGACCACATCACTGTGGAGGTGCTGGATGGGACCAAGGGCAAACTGGACGGGTACGCACCCCGCACCACAACTAGAACCAGACCCTCAGACCTCATCCACCCTCATCCAGATAGCTGCACCAGGTGGTTAACCTGGGCTACACAGGGCCCCATTTCAGTAGAATAGCGATCACTATTTATACTCCATATCGAGTAGTGGCATTTAATTCATATGAAAAACATGTTGAAAATGTTTCAATCCCAGCGCAGTATCTTCTGTGTATTCCTAAACCCCGTTTGTCTTCCCTCTAGCCCCAAACTGGACGTGTCGCGGGTCTCCAAGTCCAACATCTTCCGTCAATTCCGGTTGTTATGCCAACAGTGCGGGCGCCAGGACCTGCTGGCTCTCCCGTCTTACGCCCAAGCCAAGATGGCCGCCATGTCCTTCCAGGTCGCCAAGCAGCAGTTCTTCGATGCGCTCGGTAGCCATGGTTACGGTGCCTGGATTGGCAAGCCATTGGAGGAGAAGAGCTTTGACGAAGCGGCGGCCTCTGATGGCCAAGGGGCAGGAAGTGTTGCTAATAGCAACCAGGGATACAACAACAACAATAGCTATGGAAGCACAACCACTGACTATAACAGCAGCCAGTGGGGTAGTAGTGCGTACACACAGGCCATGTAGAAAGGAGGGAGAAGGGAGGGTTGGCTAGAGATGGAAGGACATGAGCCTGGAGGACGGGGGGAAGGGAGGAGAGGAAAGAGGAGCTGACAGCAAGTACTGGATCTTCTTGAAAGGGGTAGAGGTCAGACAGATTGGAAAGGACAGAGTTACTGAGATGGAGGGAGGGAAGGGGACAACAGGCCAACCCAAGGGGTGAGGGTCAGACAGCAGCAAGAGAGATGGAGAGAGAAGGGGTTGCTACTGCTACACAAAAGCAAAAGAATATAGAGAGGGGAGAATAGGGGGTTAGTAAGCATGATGACTGTGATGTAGTGACATTCAGAACTGCATAGCATGCACTACTGCTCCACTGTAACAGTAGCCCCAGGACACTCTATCCTCACATGTACATACAGGACAAACCCTCCCTGCCCTCACGCACACAGCCCTGTCTCTCTAGTTCAGACACCCTACACCTGACCCTGTCCTACTCGCCAGCCAGCCATTCAATCACGCATGACTAGTTTAATCTGTACTTATCAGCCTGAGCATGGATAGTAGTGATCACACTTTATATATATATATATATAAACCAGCCCTGTAACGTTTAGCTACTCCCCGACCTAGTAACCCACCCCTTTACACTGTGTTAATGCTATGGCTACGTCTACAGGTCACAGCCTGGTCCATCCCATAACTCTCCACTGTAACATAGATTTGATGACTAACTAGCCTAGATCATAATGATTCTGTTATTGTTGTGTCCTATGTGGTGTGTATCGCTATTGTTCTTGAGGTTTTTGGTGTTGCCACTCGAGGGCCACGTCAGAAAGGACAACGGTGACGTTGAGAACTGCTGAGAACAAGTAAATCAGCTACTTGTTTTCATTTTAGGATTCATGTTAGGGGGGGGGGTCAAAGTTCAGGTTAGGATAAGTGATTACTCGTAGTTGTGATAAAAAAAGAGAAGAAAGGCTTTGCACTCTTGTCCTTCCTAGCGTGGCCAGAATGTGGCCAGCAGGTTTTATGCGGACAGGGAGAAAGACTGGTTTGTTTTTATGTTTTAGTTCAGTCTGATCAAATACATTCATGGGTGAAGCAATATATACATCATGTACATACAAATACATAAATACACAGATGTATATGCAATAACAATGTTTGTGTAGGGTATGTATATATCTCTGTGTGTGTATGTATATGTATATATTATGTATATATTTTGTAAGTCATGCCTAAAATTGATTTTCTATTGACTATTTTTTTGAAACGTTTTATCAAGTGGATGACAGAAAGCATTTTGTTTTATTATGTATGGAAATTCTGTCAAGTTTTAAGTGATTATAAAGACCGGCTTTGTAAAAGCTGAAATGTGTGTTTGTCTTTTTTTAAATGTATACGAAAGCCCTCATAACTGTGAAAATAGACTGTTAGCCAAGTATAAACACTACAGTCAGCACACTTGAGAATGTTTGTGTGTTTCTTCAGTCTTGTTTGTCTCTTGTGCAGAAAGGGGTAATTGGGCATTGAAGCGATGGAATCCATAGAGGTGTGTGTGTTATAGATTCTACTGTTTTCAAAGAGGATGTCTGGTGGAGGGTTGATTTTCTTTACACAACACTGATGCAGTGAATGGAATGAGTGCGTTTACCTGTTATTCAGTCCCTCAGTGGGACTGTGAGGGCATGTTACATCAGTGTCTGTCTTGTTGATATTCCCTGACAGCTGAGTATTGCCAGGACCAGGGAGCTGTGAGTCTGGCTGAACTGAATATTGCCAGGCTAGTACCAGGGAGCTGTGAGTCTGGCTGAACTGAATATTGCCAGGCTAGGACCAGGGAGCTGTGAGTCTGGCTGAACTGAATATTGCCAGGCTAGGACCAGGGAGCTGTGAGTCTGGCTGAACTGAATATTGCCAGGCTAGGACCAGGGAGCTGTGAGTCTGGCTGAACTGAATATTGCCAGGCTAGGACCAGGGAGCTGTGAGTGGCTGAACTGAATATTGCCAGGCTAGGACCAGGGAGCTGTGAGTCTGGCTGAACTGAATATTGCCAGGCTAGGACCAGGGAGCTGTGAGTCTGGCTGAACTGAATATTGCCAGGCTAGGACCAGGGAGCTGTGAGTCTGGCTGAACTGAATATTGCCAGGCTAGGACCAGGGAGCTGTGAGTCTGGCTGAACTGAATATTGCCAGGCTAGGCCCAGGGAGCTGTGAGTCTGGCTGAACTGAATATTGCCTGGCTAGGCCCAGGGAGCTGTGAGTCTGGCTGAACTGAATATTGCCAGGTTAGGCCCAGTGAGCTGTGAGTCTGGCTGAACTGAATATTGCCAGGCTAGGCCCAGGGAGATGTGAGTCTGGCTGAACTGAATATTGACAGGCCCAGGGAGCTGTGAGTCTGGCTGAACTGAATATTGCCAGGCTAGGCCCGGGGAGCTGCGAGTCTGGCTGAACTGAATATTGCCAGGCTAGGCCCAGTGAGCTGCGAGTCTGGCTGAACTGAATATTGCCAGGCTAGGCCCAGGGAGCTGTGAGTCTGGCTGAACTGAATATTGCCAGGCTAGGCCCAGGGAGCTGTGAGTCTGGCTGAACTGAATATTCCCAGGCTAGGCCCAGGGAGCTGTGAGTCTGGCTGAACTGAATATTGCAAGGCTAGGCCCAGGGAGATGTGAGTCTGGCTGAACTGAATATTGCCAGGCTAGGACCAGGGAGCTGTGAGTCTGGCTGAACTGAATATTGCCAGGCTAGGCCCAGGGAGATGTGAGTCTGGCTGAACTGAATATTCCCAGGCTAGGCCCAGGGAGCTGTGAGTCTGGCTGAACTGAATATTGCAAGGCTAGTACCAGGGAGCTGTGAGTCTGGCTGAACTGAATATTGCCAGGCTAGGACCAGGGAGCTGTGAGTCTGGCTGAACTGAATATTGCCAGGCTAGGCCCAGGGAGCTGTGAGTCTGGCTGAACTGAATATTGCCTGGCTAGGCCCAGGGAGCTGTGAGTCTGGCTGAACTGAATATTGCCAGGTTAGGCCCAGTGAGCTGTGAGTCTGGCTGAACTGAATATTGCCAGGCTAGGCCCAGGGAGATGTGAGTCTGGCTGAACTGAATATTGACAGGCCCAGGGAGCTGTGAGTCTGGCTGAACTGAATATTGCCAGGCTAGGCCCGGGGAGCTGCGAGTCTGGCTGAACTGAATATTGCCAGGCTAGGACCAGGGAGCTGTGAGTCTGGCTGAACTGAATATTGCCAGGCTAGGCCCAGGGAGCTGTGAGTCTGGCTGAACTGAATATTGCCTGGCTAGGCCCAGGGAGCTGTGAGTCTGGCTGAACTGAATATTGCCAGGTTAGGCCCAGTGAGCTGTGAGTCTGGCTGAACTGAATATTGCCAGGCTAGGCCCAGGGAGATGTGAGTCTGGCTGAACTGAATATTGACAAGCCCAGGGAGCTGTGAGTCTGGCTGAACTGAATATTGCCAGGCTAGGCCCGGGGAGCTGCGAGTCTGGCTGAACTGAATATTGCCAGGCTAGGCCCAGTGAGCTGCGAGTCTGGCTGAACTGAATATTGCCAGGCTAGGCCCAGGGAGCTGTGAGTCTGGCTGAACTGAATATTGCCAGGCTAGGCCCAGGGAGCTGTGAGTCTGGCTGAACTGAATATTCCCAGGCTAGGCCCAGGGAGCTGTGAGTCTGGCTGAACTGAATATTGCAAGGCTAGGCCCAGGGAGATGTGAGTCTGGCTGAACTGAATATTGCCAGGCTAGGACCAGGGAGCTGTGAGTCTGGCTGAACTGAATATTGCCAGGCTAGGCCCAGGGAGATGTGAGTCTGGCTGAACTGAATATTCCCAGGCTAGGCCCAGGGAGCTGTGAGTCTGGCTGAACTGAATATTGCAAGGCTAGTACCAGGGAGCTGTGAGTCTGGCTGAACTGAATATTGCCAGGCTAGGACCAGGGAGCTGTGAGTCTGGCTGAACTGAATATTGCCAGGCTAGGACCAGGGAGCTGTGAGTCTGGCTGAACTGAATATTGCCAGGCTAGGACCAGGGAGCTGTGAGTCTGGCTGAACTGAATATTGCCAGGCTAGGACCAGGGAGCTGTGAGTGGCTGAACTGAATATTGCCAGGCTAGGACCAGGGAGCTGTGAGTCTGGCTGAACTGAATATTGCCAGGCTAGGACCAGGGAGCTGTGAGTCTGGCTGAACTGAATATTGCCAGGCTAGGACCAGGGAGCTGTGAGTCTGGCTGAACTGAATATTGCCAGGCTAGGACCAGGGAGCTGTGAGTCTGGCTGAACTGAATATTGCCAGGCTAGGCCCAGGGAGCTGTGAGTCTGGCTGAACTGAATATTGCCAGGCTAGGCCCAGGGAGCTGTGAGTCTGGCTGAACTGAATATTGCCTGGCTAGGCCCAGGGAGCTGTGAGTCTGGCTGAACTGAATATTGCCAGGTTAGGCCCAGTGAGCTGTGAGTCTGGCTGAACTGAATATTGCCAGGCTAGGCCCAGGGAGATGTGAGTCTGGCTGAACTGAATATTGACAGGCCCAGGGAGCTGTGAGTCTGGCTGAACTGAATATTGCCAGGCTAGGCCCGGGGAGCTGCGAGTCTGGCTGAACTGAATATTGCCAGGCTAGGCCCAGTGAGCTGCGAGTCTGGCTGAACTGAATATTGCCAGGCTAGGCCCAGGGAGCTGTGAGTCTGGCTGAACTGAATATTGCCAGGCTAGGCCCAGGGAGCTGTGAGTCTGGCTGAACTGAATATTCCCAGGCTAGGCCCAGGGAGCTGTGAGTCTGGCTGAACTGAATATTGCAAGGCTAGGCCCAGGGAGATGTGAGTCTGGCTGAACTGAATATTGCCAGGCTAGGCCCAGTGAGCTGTGAGTCTGGCTGTACTGAATATTGCCAGGCCCAGGGAGCTGTGAGTCTGGCTGAACTGAATATTGCCAGGCTAGGCCTGGAGAGCTGTGAGTCTGGCTGAACTAAATATTGCCAGGCCCAGGGAGCTGTGAGTCTGGCTCAACTGAATATTGCCAGGCCAAGGGAGCTGTGAGTCTGGCTGAACTGAATATTGCCAGGCTAGGCCTGGGGAGCTGTGAGTCTGGCTGAACTGAATATTGCCAGGTTAGGCCCAGGAAGCTGTGAGTCTGGCTGAACTGAATTGCCAGGCTAGACCCAGGGAGCTGTGAGTCTGGCTGAACTGAATATTCCCAGGCTAGGCCCAGGGAGCTGTGAGTCTGGCTGAACTGAATATTGCCAGGCTAGGCCCAGGGAGATGTGAGTCTGGCTGAACTGAATATTGCCTGGCTAGGCCCAGGGAGCTGTGAGTCTGGCTGAACTGAATATTGCCAGGTTAGGCCCAGTGAGCTGTGAGTCTGGCTGAACTGAATATTGCCAGGCTAGGCCCAGGGAGATGTGAGTCTGGCTGAACTGAATATTGACAGGCCCAGGGAGCTGTGAGTCTGGCTGAACTGAATATTGCCAGGCTAGGCCCGGGAGCTGCGAGTCTGGCTGAACTGAATATTGCCAGGCTAGGCCCAGTGAGCTGCGAGTCTGGCTGAACTGAATATTGCCAGGCTAGGCCCAGGGAGCTGTGAGTCTGGCTGAACTGAATATTGCCAGGCTAGGCCCAGGGAGCTGTGAGTCTGGCTGAACTGAATATTCCCAGGCTAGGCCCAGGGAGCTGTGAGTCTGGCTGAACTGAATATTGCAAGGCTAGGCCCAGGGAGATGTGAGTCTGGCTGAACTGAATATTGCCAGGCTAGGCCCAGTGAGCTGTGAGTCTGGCTGTACTGAATATTGCCAGGCCCAGGGAGCTGTGAGTCTGGCTGAACTGAATATTGCCAGGCTAGGCCTGGAGAGCTGTGAGTCTGGCTGAACTGAATATTGCCAGGCCCAGTGAGCTGTGAGTCTGGCTCAACTGAATATTGCCAGGCCCAGGGAGCTGTGAGTCTGGCTGAACTGAATATTGCCAGGCTAGGCCTGGGGAGCTGTGAGTCTGGCTGAACTGAATATTGCCAGGTTAGGCCCAGGAAGCTGTGAGTCTGGCTGAACTGAATATTGCCAGGCTAGACCCAGGGAGCTGTGAGTCTGGCTGAACTGAATATTCCCAGGCTAGGCCCAGGGAGCTGTGAGTCTGGCTGAACTGAATATTGCAAGGCTAGTACCAGGGAGCTGTGAGTCTGGCTGAACTGAATATTGCCAGGCTAGGACCAGGGAGCTGTGAGTCTGGCTGAACTGAATATTGCCAGGCTAGGACCAGGGAGCTGTGAGTCTGGCTGAACTGAATATTGCCAGGCTAGGACCAGGGAGCTGTGAGTCTGGCTGAACTGAATATTGCCAGGCTAGGACCAGGGAGCTGTGAGTGGCTGAACTGAATATTGCCAGGCTAGGACCAGGGAGCTGTGAGTCTGGCTGAACTGAATATTGCCAGGCTAGGACCAGGGAGCTGTGAGTCTGGCTGAACTGAATATTGCCAGGCTAGGACCAGGGAGCTGTGAGTCTGGCTGAACTGAATATTGCCAGGCTAGGACCAGGGAGCTGTGAGTCTGGCTGAACTGAATATTGCCAGGCTAGGCCCAGGGAGCTGTGAGTCTGGCTGAACTGAATATTGCCAGGCTAGGCCCAGGGAGCTGTGAGTCTGGCTGAACTGAATATTGCCTGGCTAGGCCCAGGGAGCTGTGAGTCTGGCTGAACTGAATATTGCCAGGTTAGGCCCAGTGAGCTGTGAGTCTGGCTGAACTGAATATTGCCAGGCTAGGCCCAGGGAGATGTGAGTCTGGCTGAACTGAATATTGACAGGCCCAGGGAGCTGTGAGTCTGGCTGAACTGAATATTGCCAGGCTAGGCCCGGGGAGCTGCGAGTCTGGCTGAACTGAATATTGCCAGGCTAGGCCCAGTGAGCTGCGAGTCTGGCTGAACTGAATATTGCCAGGCTAGGCCCAGGGAGCTGTGAGTCTGGCTGAACTGAATATTGCCAGGCTAGGCCCAGGGAGCTGTGAGTCTGGCTGAACTGAATATTCCCAGGCTAGGCCCAGGGAGCTGTGAGTCTGGCTGAACTGAATATTGCAAGGCTAGGCCCAGGGAGATGTGAGTCTGGCTGAACTGAATATTGCCAGGCTAGGCCCAGTGAGCTGTGAGTCTGGCTGTACTGAATATTGCCAGGCCCAGGGAGCTGTGAGTCTGGCTGAACTGAATATTGCCAGGCTAGGCCTGGAGAGCTGTGAGTCTGGCTGAACTGAATATTGCCAGGCCCAGGGAGCTGTGAGTCTGGCTCAACTGAATATTGCCAGGCCAAGGGAGCTGTGAGTCTGGCTGAACTGAATATTGCCAGGCTAGGCCTGGGGAGCTGTGAGTCTGGCTGAACTGAATATTGCCAGGTTAGGCCCAGGAAGCTGTGAGTCTGGCTGAACTGAATTGCCAGGCTAGACCCAGGGAGCTGTGAGTCTGGCTGAACTGAATATTCCCAGGCTAGGCCCAGGGAGCTGTGAGTCTGGCTGAACTGAATATTGCCAGGCTAGGCCCAGGGAGATGTGAGTCTGGCTGAACTGAATATTGCCTGGCTAGGCCCAGGGAGCTGTGAGTCTGGCTGAACTGAATATTGCCAGGTTAGGCCCAGTGAGCTGTGAGTCTGGCTGAACTGAATATTGCCAGGCTAGGCCCAGGGAGATGTGAGTCTGGCTGAACTGAATATTGACAGGCCCAGGGAGCTGTGAGTCTGGCTGAACTGAATATTGCCAGGCTAGGCCCGGGGAGCTGCGAGTCTGGCTGAACTGAATATTGCCAGGCTAGGCCCAGTGAGCTGCGAGTCTGGCTGAACTGAATATTGCCAGGCTAGGCCCAGGGAGCTGTGAGTCTGGCTGAACTGAATATTGCCAGGCTAGGCCCAGGGAGCTGTGAGTCTGGCTGAACTGAATATTCCCAGGCTAGGCCCAGGGAGCTGTGAGTCTGGCTGAACTGAATATTGCAAGGCTAGGCCCAGGGAGATGTGAGTCTGGCTGAACTGAATATTGCCAGGCTAGGCCCAGTGAGCTGTGAGTCTGGCTGTACTGAATATTGCCAGGCCCAGGGAGCTGTGAGTCTGGCTGAACTGAATATTGCCAGGCTAGGCCTGGAGAGCTGTGAGTCTGGCTGAACTGAATATTGCCAGGCCCAGTGAGCTGTGAGTCTGGCTCAACTGAATATTGCCAGGCCCAGGGAGCTGTGAGTCTGGCTGAACTGAATATTGCCAGGCTAGGCCTGGGGAGCTGTGAGTCTGGCTGAACTGAATATTGCCAGGTTAGGCCCAGGAAGCTGTGAGTCTGGCTGAACTGAATATTGCCAGGCTAGACCCAGGGAGCTGTGAGTCTGGCTGAACTGAATATTCCCAGGCTAGGCCCAGGGAGCTGTGAGTCTGGCTGAACTGAATATTGCCAGGCTAGGCCCAGGGAGATGTGAGTCTGGCTGAACTGAATATTGCCAGGCTAGGACCAGGGAGCTGTGAGTCTGGCTGAACTGAATATTGCCAGGCTAGGCCCAGGGAGCTGTGAGTCTGGCTGAACTGAATATTGCCAGGCTAGGCCCAGGGAGCTGTGAGTCTGGCTGAACTGAATATTGCCAGGCTAGGCCCAGGGAGCTGTGAGTCTGGCTGAACTGAATATTGCCAGGCTAGGCCCAGGGAGCTGTGAGTCTGGCTGAACTGAATATTGCCAGGCTAGGCCCAGGGAGCTGTGAGTCTGGCTGAACTGAATATTGCAAGGCTAGGCCCAGGGAGCTGTGAGTCTGGCTGAACTGAATATTGCCAGGCCCAGGGAGCTGTGAGTCTGGCTAAACTGAATATTGCCTGGCCCAGGGAGCTGTGAGTCTGGCTGAACTGAATATTGCCAGGCTAGGCCCGGGGAGCTGTGAGTCTGGCTGAACTGAATATTGCCAGGCTAGGCCCAGTGAGCTGCGAGTCTGGCTGAACTGAATATTGCCAGGCTAGGCCCAGGGAGCTGTGAGTCTGGCTGAACTGAATATTGCAAGGCTAGGCCCAGTGAGCTGTGAGTCTGGCTGTACTGAATATTGCCAGGCCCAGGGAGCTGTGAGTCTGGCTGAACTGAATATTGCCAGGCTAGGCCTGGAGAGCTGTGAGTCTGGCTGAACTGAATATTGCCAGGCCCAGGGAGCTGTGAGTCTGGCTCAACTGAATATTGCCAGGCCCAGGGAGCTGTGAGTCTGGCTGAACTGAATATTGCCAGGCTAGGCCTGGGGAGCTGTGAGTCTGGCTGAACTGAATATTGCCAGGTTAGGCCCAGGAAGCTGTGAGTCTGGCTGAACTGAATATTGCCAGGCTAGACCCAGGGAGATGTGAGTCTGGCTAAACTGAATATTGCCAGGCTAGGCCCAGTGAGCTGTGAGTCTGGCTGTACTGAATATTGCCAGGCCCAGGGAGCTGTGAGTCTGGCTGAACTGAATATTGCCAGGCTAGGCCTGGAGAGCTGTGAGTCTGGCTGAACTGAATATTGCCAGGCCCAGGGAGCTGTGAGTCTGGCTCAACTGAATATTGCCAGGCCCAGGGAGCTGTGAGTCTGGCTGAACTGAATATTGCCAGGCTAGGCCTGGGGAGCTGTGAGTCTGGCTGAACTGAATATTGCCAGGTTAGGCCCAGGAAGCTGTGAGTCTGGCTGAACTGAATATTGCCAGGCTAGACCCAGGGAGCTGTGAGTCTGGCTGAACTGAATATTCCCAGGCTAGGCCCAGGGAGCTGTGAGTCTGGCTGAACTGAATATTGCCAGGCTAGGCCCAGGGAGATGTGAGTCTGGCTGAACTGAATATTGCCAGGCTAGGACCAGGGAGCTGTGAGTCTGGCTGAACTGAATATTGCCAGGCTAGGACCAGGGAGCTGTGAGTCTGGCTGAACTGAATATTGCAAGGCTAGGCCCAGGGAGCTGTGAGTCTGGCTGAACTGAATATTGCCAGGCCCAGGGAGCTGTGAGTCTGGCTGAACTGAATATTGCAAGGCTAGGCCCAGGGAGATGTGAGTCTGGCTGAACTGAATATTGCCAGGCTAGGCCCAGTGAGCTGTGAGTCTGGCTGTACTGAATATTGCCAGGCCCAGGGAGCTGTGAGTCTGGCTGAACTGAATATTGCCAGGCTAGGCCTGGAGAGCTGTGAGTCTGGCTGAACTGAATATTGACAGGCCCAGGGAGCTGTGAGTCTGGCTCAACTGAATATTGCCAGGCCCAGGGAGCTGTGAGTCTGGCTGAACTGAATATTGCCAGGCTAGGCCTGGGGAGCTGTGAGTCTGGCTGAACTGAATATTGCCAGGTTAGGCCCAGGAAGCTGTGAGTCTGGCTGAACTGAATATTGCCAGGCTAGACCCAGGGAGCTGTGAGTCTGGCTGAACTGAATATTCCCAGGCTAGGCCCAGGGAGCTGTGAGTCTGGCTGAACTGAATATTGCCAGGCTAGGCCCAGGGAGATGTGAGTCTGGCTGAACTGAATATTGCCAGGCTAGGACCAGGGAGCTGTGAGTCTGGCTGAACTGAATATTGCCAGGCTAGGACCAGGGAGCTGTGAGTCTGGCTGAACTGAATATTGCCAGGCTAGGCCCAGGGAGCTGTGAGTCTGGATGGACTGAATATTGCCAGGCTAGGCCCAGGGAGCTGTGAGTCTGGCTGAACTGAATATTGCCAGGCTAGGCCCAGGGAGCTGTGAGTCTGGCTGAACTGAATATTGCCAGGCTAGGCCCAGGGAGCTGTGAGTCTGGCTGAACTGAATATTGCCAGGCTAGGCCCAGGGAGCTGTGAGTCTGGCTGAACTGAATATTGCAAGGCTAGGCCCAGGGAGCTGTGAGTCTGGCTGAACTGATTATTGCAAGGCTAGGCCCAGGGAGCTGTGAGTCTGGCTGAACTGAATATTGCCAGGCCCAGGGAGCTGTGAGTCTGGCTAAACTGAATATTGCCTGGCCCAGGGAGCTGTGAGTCTGGCTGAACTGAATATTGCCAGGCTAGGCCCAGGGAGATGTGAGTCTGGCTGAACTGAATATTGCCAGGCTAGGCCCAGTGAGCTGTGAGTCTGGCTGAACTGAATATTGCCAGGCTAGGCCCAGGGAGCTGTGAGTCTGGCTGAACTGAATATTGCCAGGCTAGGCCCAGTGAGCTGTGAGTCTGGCTGAACTGAATATTGCCAGGCTAGGCCCAGGGAGCTGTGAGTCTGGCTGAACTGAATATTGCCAGGCTAGGCCTGGGGAGCTGTGAGTCTGGCTGAACTGAATATTGACAGGCCCAGGGAGCTGTGAGTCTGGCTGAACTGAATATTGACAGGCCCAGAGAGCTGTGAGTCTGGCTGAACTGAATATTGTCAGGCTAGGCCCGGGGAGCTGTGAGTCTGGCTGAACTGAATATTGCCAGGCTAGGCCCAGTGAGCTGTGAGTCTGGCTGAACTGAATATTGCCAGGCTAGGCCCAGGGAGCTGTGAGTCTGGCTGAACTGAATATTGCCAGGCTAGGCCCAGGGAGCTGTGAGTCTGGCTGAACTGAATATTGCCAGGCTAGGCCCAGTGAGCTGTGAGTCTGGCTGAACTGAATACCCATACATAGAATGTATGCACACATGACTGTAAGTCGCTTTGGATAAAAGCGTCTGCTAAATGGCATATATTATTATTATTATATTAATATTGCCAGGCTAGGCCCAGGGAGCTGTGAGTCTGGCTGAACTTAATATTGCCAGGCTAGGCCCAGGGAGCTGTGAGTCTGGCTGTACTGAATATTGCCAGGCCCAGGGAGCTGTGAGTCTGGCTGAACTGAATATTGCCAGGCTAGGCCTGGGGAGCTGTGAGTCTGGCTGAACTGAATATTGACAGGCCCAGGGAGCTGTGAGTCTGGCTCAACTGAATATTGCCAGGCCCAGGGAGCTGTGAGTCTGGCTGAACTGAATATTGCCAGGCCAGGCCTTGGGACCTGTGAGTCTGGCTGAACTGAATATTGCCAGGTTAGGCCCAGGAAGCTGTGAGTCTGGCTGAACTGAATATTGCCAGGCTAGACCCAGGGAGCTGTGAGTCTGGCTGAACTGAATATTCCCAGGCTAGGCCCAGGGAGCTGTGAGTCTGGCTGAACTGAATATTGCCAGGCCCAGGGAGATGTGAGTCTGGCTGAACTGAATATTGCCAGGCTAGGACCAGGGAGCTGTGAGTCTGGCTGAACTGAATATTGCCAGGCTAGGACCAGGGAGCTGTGAGTCTGGCTGAACTGAATATTGCCAGGCTAGGCCCAGGGAGCTGTGAGTCTGGCTGGACTGAATATTGCCAGGCCCAGGGAGCTGTGAGTCTGGCTGAACTGAATATTGCCAGGCTAGGCCCAGGGAGCTGTGAGTCTGGCTGAACTGAATATTGCCAGGCTAGGCCCAGGGAGCTGTGAGTCTGGCTGAACTGAATATTGCCAGGCTAGGCCCAGGGAGCTGTGAGTCTGGCTGAACTGAATATTGCAAGGCTAGGCCCAGGGAGCTGTGAGTCTGGCTGAACTGAATATTGCCAGGCCCAGGGAGCTGTGAGTCTGGCTAAACTGAATATTGCCTGGCCCAGGGAGCTGTGAGTCTGGCTGAACTGAATATTGCCAGGCTAGGCCCGGGGAGCTGTGAGTCTGGCTGAACTGAATATTGCCAGGCTAGGCCCGGTGAGCTGTGAGTCTGGCTGAACTGAATATTGCCAGGCTAGGCCCAGGGAGCTGTGAGTCTGGCTGAACTGAATATTGCCAGGCTAGGCCCAGTGAGCTGTGAGTCTGGCTGAACTGAATATTGCCAGGCTAGGCCCAGGGAGCTGTGAGTCTGGCTGAACTGAATATTGCCAGGCTAGGCCCAGGGAGCTGTGAGTCTGGCTGAACTGAATATTGCAAGGCTAGGTCCAGGGAGATGTGAGTCTGGCTGAACTGAATATTGCCAGGCTAGGCCTGGGGAGCTGTGAGTCTGGCTGAACTGAATATTGACAGGCCCAGGGAGCTGTGAGTCTGGCTGAACTGAATATTGCCAGGCCCAGAGAGCTGTGAGTCTGGCTGAACTGAATATTGTCAGGCTAGGCCCGGGGAGCTGTGAGTCTGGCTGAACTGAATATTGCCAGGCTAGGCCCAGTGAGCTGTGAGTCTGGCTGAACTGAATATTGCCAGGCTAGGCCCAGGGAGCTGTGAGTCTGGCTGAACTGAATATTGCCAGGCTAGGCCCAGGGAGCTGTGAGTCTGGCTGAACTGAATATTGCCAGGCTAGGCCCAGTGAGCTGTGAGTCTGGCTGAACTGAATATTGCCACTGGCTGTAGTCTGCTTTGGATAAAAGCGTCTGCTAAATGGAGCTGTTAGTCTGGCTAACTGAATATTGCCAGGCTAGGCCCAGGGAGCTGTGAGTCTGGCTGAACTTAATATTGCCAGGCTAGGCCCAGGGAGCTGTGAGTCTGGCTGGACTGAATATTGCCAGGCTAGGCCCAGGGAGCTGTGAGTCTGGCTGAACTGAATATTGCCAGGCTAGGCCCAGGGAGCTGTGAGTCTGGCTGAACTGAATATTGCCAGGCCCAGGGAGCTGTGAATCTGGCTGAACTGAATATTGCTAGGCTAGGCCTGGTGAGCTGTGAGTCTGGCTGAACTGAATATTGCCAGGCCCAGGGAGCTGTGAGTCTGGCTGAACTGAATATTGCCAGGCCCAGGGAGCTGTGAGTCTGGCTGAACTGAATATTGCCAGGCTAGGCCTGGGGAGCTGTGAGTCTGGCTGAACTGAATCTTGCCAGGCTAGGCCCAGGGAGCTGTGAGTCTGGCTGAACTGAATATTGCCAGGCTAGGCCCAGGGAGCTGTGAGTCTGGCTGAACTGAATATTGCCAGGCTAGGCCCAGGGAGCTGTGAGTCTGGCTGAACTGAATATTGCCAGGCTAGGCCCAGGGAGCTGTGAGTCTGGCTGAACTGAATATTGCCAGGCTAGGCCCAGGGAGCTGTGAGTCTGGCTGAACTGAATATTGCCAGGCCCAGGGAGCTGTGAGTCTGGCTAAACTGAATATTGCCTGGCCCAGGGAGCTGTGAGTCTGGCTGAACTGAATATTGCCAGGCTAGGCCCAGGGAGCTGTGAGTCTGGCTGAACTGAATATTGCCAGGCTAGGCCCAGTGAGCTGTGAGTCTGGCTGAACTGAATATTGCCAGGCTAGGCCCAGGGAGCTGTGAGTCTGGCTGAACTGAATATTGCAAGGCTAGGCCCAGGGAGCTGTGAGTCTGGCTGAACTGAATATTGCCAGGCCCAGGGAGCTGTGAGTCTGGCTAAACTGAATATTGCCTGGCCCAGGGAGCTGTGAGTCTGGCTGAACTGAATATTGCCAGGCTAGGCCCAGGGAGCTGTGAGTCTGGCTGAACTGAATATTGCCAGGCTAGGCCCGGTGAGCTGTGAGTCTGGCTGAACTGAATATTGCCAGGCTAGGCCCAGGGAGATGTGAGTCTGGCTGAACTGAATATTGCCAGGCTAGGCCCAGTGAGCTGTGAGTCTGGCTGAACTGAATATTGCCAGGCTAGGCCCAGGGAGCTGTGAGTCTGGCTGAACTGAATATTGCCAGGCTAGGCCCAGGGAGCTGTGAGTCTGGCTGAACTGAATATTGCAAGGCTAGGTCCAGGGAGCTGTGAATCTGGCTGAACTGAATATTGCTAGGCTAGGCCTGGGGAGCTGTGAGTCTGGCTGAACTGAATATTGCCAGGCCCAGGGAGATGTGAGTCTGGCTGAACTGAATATTGCCAGGCCCAGGGAGCTGTGAGTCTGGCTGAACTGAATATTGCCAGGCTAGGCCTGGGGAGCTGTGAGTCTGGCTGAACTGAATCTTGCCAGGCTAGGCCCAGTGAGCTGTGAGTCTGGCTGAACTGAATATTGCCAGGCTAGGCCCAGGGAGCTGTGAGTCTGGCTGAACTGAATATTGCCAGGCTAGGCCCAGGGAGCTGTGAGTCTGGCTGAACTGAATATTGCCAGGCTAGGCCCAGGGAGCTGTGAGTCTGGCTGAACTGAATATTGCCAGGCCCAGGGAGCTGTGAGTCTGGCTGAACTGAATATTGCCAGGCTAGGCCTGGGGAGCTGTGAGTCTGGCTGAACTGAATATTGCCAGGCCCAGGGAGCTGTGAGTCTGGCTGAACTGAATATTGCCAGGCCCAGGGAGCTGTGAGTCTGGCTAAACTGAATATTGCCTGGCCCAGGGAGCTGTGAGTCTGGCTGAACTTAATATTTCCAGGCTAGGCCCGGGGAGCTGTGAGTCTGGCTGAACTGAATATTGCCAGGCTAGGCCCAGTGAGCTGTGAGTCTGGCTGAACTGAATATTGCCAGGCTAGGCCCAGGGAGCTGTGAGTCTGGCTGAACTGAATATTCCCAGGCTAGGCCCAGGGAGCTGTGAGTCTGGCTGAACTGAATATTCCCAGGCTAGGCCCAGGGAGATGTGAGTCTGGCTGAACTGAATATTCCCAGGCTAGGCCCAGGGAGCTGTGAGTCTGGCTGAACTGAATATTCCCAGGCTAGGCCCAGGGAGATGTGAGTCTGGCTGAACTGAATATTGCCAGGCTAGGCCCAGGGAGCTGTGAGTCTGGCTGAACTGAATATTGCCAGGCTAGGCCCAGTGAGCTGTGAGTCTGGCTGAACTGAATATTGCCAGGCTAGGCCCAGGGAGCTGTGAGTCTGGCTGAACTGAATATTGCAAGGCTAGGCCCAGGGAGCTGTGAGTCTGGCTGAACTGAATATTGCCAGGCCCAGGGAGCTGTGAGTCTGGCTAAACTGAATATTGCCTGGCCCAGGGAGCTGTGAGTCTGGCTGAACTGAATATTGCCAGGCTAGGCCCGGGGAGCTGTGAGTCTGGCTGAACTGAATATTGCCAGGCTAGGCCCGGTGAGCTGTGAGTCTGGCTGAACTGAATATTGCCAGGCTAGGCCCAGGGAGATGTGAGTCTGGCTGAACTGAATATTGCCAGGCTAGGCCCAGTGAGCTGTGAGTCTGGCTGAACTGAATATTGCCAGGCTAGGCCCAGGGAGCTGTGAGTCTGGCTGAACTGAATATTGCCAGGCTAGGCCCAGGGAGCTATGAGTCTGGCTGAACTGAATATTGCAAGGCTAGGTCCAGGGAGATGTGAGTCTGGCTGAACTGAATATTGCCAGGCTAGGCCTGGGGAGCTGTGAGTCTGGCTGAACTGAATATTGACAGGCCCAGGGAGCTGTGAGTCTGGCTGAACTGAATATTGCCAGGCCCATAGAGCTGTGAGTCTGGCTGAACTGAATATTGTCAGGCTAGGCCCGGGGAGCTGTGAGTCTGGCTGAACTGAATATTGCCAGGCCCATAGAGCTGTGAGTCTGGCTGAACTGAATATTGTCAGGCTAGGCCCGGGGAGCTGTGAGTCTGGCTGAACTGAATATTGCCAGGCTAGGCCCGGTGAGCTGTGAGTCTGGCTGAACTGAATATTGCCAGGCTAGGCCCAGGGAGCTGTGAGTCTGGCTGAACTGAATATTGCCAGGCTAGGCCCGGTGAGCTGTAAGTCTGGCTGAACTGAATATTGCCAGGCTAGGCCCAGGGAGATGTGAGTCTGGCTGAACTGAATATTGCCAGGCTAGGCCCAGTGAGCGGTGAGTCTGGCTGAACTGAATATTGCCAGGCTAGGCCCAGGGAGCTGTGAGTCTGGCTGAACTGAATATTGCCAGGCTAGGCCCAGGGAGCTATGAGTCTGGCTGAACTGAATATTGCAAGGCTAGGTCCAGGGAGATGTGAGTCTGGCTGAACTGAATATTGCCAGGCTAGGCCTGGGGAGCTGTGAGTCTGGCTGAACTGAATATTGACAGGCCCAGGGAGCTGTGAGTCTGGCTGAACTGAATATTGCCAGGCCCATAGAGCTGTGAGTCTGGCTGAACTGAATATTGTCAGGCTAGGCCCGGGGAGCTGTGAGTCTGGCTGAACTGAATATTGCCAGGCCCATAGAGCTGTGAGTCTGGCTGAACTGAATATTGTCAGGCTAGGCCCGGGGAGCTGTGAGTCTGGCTGAACTGAATATTGCCAGGCTAGGCCCGGTGAGCTGTGAGTCTGGCTGAACTGAATATTGCCAGGCTAGGCCCAGGGAGCTGTGAGTCTGGCTGAACTGAATATTGCCAGGCTAGGCCCAGGGAGCTGTGAGTCTGGCTGAACTGAATATTGCCAGGCCCAGGGAGCTGTGAATCTGGCTGAACTGAATATTGCTAGGCTAGGCCTGGGGAGCTGTGAGTCTGGCTGAACTGAATATTGCCAGGCCCAGGGAGCTGTGAGTCTGGCTGAACTGAATATTGCCAGGCCCAGGGAGCTGTGAGTCTGGCTGAACTGAATATTGCCAGGCTAGGCCTGGGGAGCTGTGAGTCTGGCTGAACTGAATCTTGCCAGGCTAGGCCCAGTGAGCTGTGAGTCTGGCTGAACTGAATATTGCCAGGCTAGGCCCAGGGAGCTGTGAGTCTGGCTGAACTGAATATTGCCAGGCTAGGCCCAGGGAGCTGTGAGTCTGGCTGAACTGAATATTGCCAGGCTAGGCCCAGGGAGCTGTGAGTCTGGCTGAACTGAATATTGCCAGGCCCAGGGAGCTGTGAGTCTGGCTGAACTGAATATTGCCAGGCCCAGGGAGCTGTGAGTCTGGCTGAACTGAATATTGCCAGGCTAGGCCCGGGGAGCTGTGAGTCTGGCTGAACTGAATATTGCCAGGCTAGGCCCAGGGAGCTGTGAGTCTGGCTGAACTGAATATTGCCAGGCTAGGCCCAGGGAGCTGTGAGTCTGGCTGAACTGAATATTGCCAGGCTAGGCCCAGGGAGCTGTGAGTCTGGCTGAACTGAATATTGCCAGGCCCAGGGAGCTGTGAGTCTGGCTGAACTGAATATTGCCTGGCCCAGGGAGCTGTGAGTCTGGCTGAACTGAATATTGCCAGGCTAGGCCCGGGGAGCTGTGAGTCTGGCTGAACTGAATATTGCCAGGCTAGGCCCGGTGAGCTGTGAGTCTGGCTGAACTGAATATTGCCAGGCTAGGCCCAGGGAGATGTGAGTCTGGCTGAACTGAATATTGCCAGGCTAGGCCCAGTGAGCTGTGAGTCTGGCTGAACTGAATATTGCCAGGCTAGGCCCAGGGAGCTGTGAGTCTGGCTGAACTGAATATTGCCAGGCTAGGCCCAGGGAGCTGTGAGTCTGGCTGAACTGAATATTGCAAGGCTAGGTCCAGGGAGCTGTGAATCTGGCTGAACTGAATATTGCTAGGCTAGGCCTGGGGAGCTGTGAGTCTGGCTGAACTGAATATTGCCAGGCCCAGGGAGATGTGAGTCTGGCTGAACTGAATATTGCCAGGCCCAGGGAGCTGTGAGTCTGGCTGAACTGAATATTGCCAGGCTAGGCCTGGGGAGCTGTGAGTCTGGCTGAACTGAATCTTGCCAGGCTAGGCCCAGTGAGCTGTGAGTCTGGCTGAACTGAATATTGCCAGGCTAGGCCCAGGGAGCTGTGAGTCTGGCTGAACTGAATATTGCCAGGCTAGGCCCAGGGAGCTGTGAGTCTGGCTGAACTGAATATTGCCAGGCTAGGCCCAGGAAGCTGTGAGTCTGGCTGAACTGAATATTGCCAGGCCCAGGGAGCTGTGAGTCTGGCTGAACTGAATATTGCCAGGCTAGGCCTGGGGAGCTGTGAGTCTGGCTGAACTGAATATTGCCAGGCCCAGGGAGCTGTGAGTCTGGCTGAACTGAATATTGCCAGGCCCAGGGAGCTGTGAGTCTGGCTGAACTGAATATTGCCTGGCCCAGGGAGCTGTGAGTCTGGCTGAACTGAATATTTCAGGCTAGGCCCAGGGAGCTGTGAGTCTGGCTGAACTGAATATTGCCAGGCTAGGCCCAGTGAGCTGTGAGTCTGGCTGAACTGAATATTGCCAGGCTAGGCCCAGGGAGCTGTGAGTCTGGCTGAACTGAATATTCCCAGGCTAGGCCCAGGGAGCTGTGAGTCTGGCTGAACTGAATATTCCCAGGCTAGGCCCAGGGAGATGTGAGTCTGGCTGAACTGAATATTCCCAGGCTAGGCCCAGGGAGCTGTGAGTCTGGCTGAACTGAATATTCCAGGCTAGGCCCAGGGAGATGTGAGTCTGGCTGAACTGAATATTGCCAGGCTAGGCCCAGGGAGCTGTGAGTCTGGCTGAACTGAATATTGCCAGGCTAGGCCCAGTGAGCTGTGAGTCTGGCTGAACTGAATATTGCCAGGCTAGGCCCAGGGAGCTGTGAGTCTGGCTGAACTGAATATTGCAAGGCTAGGCCCAGGGAGCTGTGAGTCTGGCTGAACTGAATATTGCCAGGCCCAGGGAGCTGTGAGTCTGGCTAAACTGAATATTGCCTGGCCCAGGGAGCTGTGAGTCTGGCTGAACTGAATATTGCCAGGCTAGGCCCGGGGAGCTGTGAGTCTGGCTGAACTGAATATTGCCAGGCTAGGCCCGGTGAGCTGTAAGTCTGGCTGAACTGAATATTGCCAGGCTAGGCCCAGGGAGATGTGAGTCTGGCTGAACTGAATATTGCCAGGCTAGGCCCAGTGAGCGGTGAGTCTGGCTGAACTGAATATTGCCAGGCTAGGCCCAGGGAGCTGTGAGTCTGGCTGAACTGAATATTGCCAGGCTAGGCCCAGGGAGCTATGAGTCTGGCTGAACTGAATATTGCAAGGCTAGGTCCAGGGAGATGTGAGTCTGGCTGAACTGAATATTGCCAGGCTAGGCCTGGGGAGCTGTGAGTCTGGCTGAACTGAATATTGACAGGCCCAGGGAGCTGTGAGTCTGGCTGAACTGAATATTGCCAGGCCCATAGAGCTGTGAGTCTGGCTGAACTGAATATTGTCAGGCTAGGCCCAGGGAGCTGTGAGTCTGGCTGAACTGAATATTGCCAGGCCCATAGAGCTGTGAGTCTGGCTGAACTGAATATTGTCAGGCTAGGCCCGGGAGCTGTGAGTCTGGCTGAACTGAATATTGCCAGGCTAGGCCCGGTGAGCTGTGAGTCTGGCTGAACTGAATATTGCCAGGCTAGGCCCAGGGAGCTGTGAGTCTGGCTGAACTGAATATTGCCAGGCTAGGCCCAGGGAGCTGTGAGTCTGGCTGAACTGAATATTGCCAGGCCCAGGGAGCTGTGAATCTGGCTGAACTGAATATTGCTAGGCTAGGCCTGGGGAGCTGTGAGTCTGGCTGAACTGAATATTGCCAGGCCCAGGGAGCTGTGAGTCTGGCTGAACTGAATATTGCCAGGCCCAGGGAGCTGTGAGTCTGGCTGAACTGAATATTGCCAGGCTAGGCCTGGGAGCTGTGAGTCTGGCTGAACTGAATCTTGCCAGGCTAGGCCCAGTGAGCTGTGAGTCTGGCTGAACTGAATATTGCCAGGCTAGGCCCAGGGAGCTGTGAGTCTGGCTGAACTGAATATTGCCAGGCTAGGCCCAGGGAGCTGTGAGTCTGGCTGAACTGAATATTGCCAGGCTAGGCCCAGGGAGCTGTGAGTCTGGCTGAACTGAATATTGCCAGGCCCAGGGAGCTGTGAGTCTGGCTGAACTGAATATTGCCAGGCCCAGGGAGCTGTGAGTCTGGCTGAACTGAATATTGCCAGGCTAGGCCCGGGGAGCTGTGAGTCTGGCTGAACTGAATATTGCCAGGCTAGGCCCAGGGAGCTGTGAGTCTGGCTGAACTGAATATTGCCAGGCTAGGCCCAGGGAGCTGTGAGTCTGGCTGAACTGAATATTGCCAGGCTAGGCCCAGGGAGCTGTGAGTCTGGCTGAACTGAATATTGCCAGGCCCAGGGAGCTGTGAGTCTGGCTGAACTTAATATTTCCAGGCTAGGCCCGGGGAGCTGTGAGTCTGGCTGAACTGAATATTGCCAGGCTAGGCCCAGTGAGCTGTGAGTCTGGCTGAACTGAATATTGCCAGGCTAGGCCCAGGGAGCTGTGAGTCTGGCTGAACTGAATATTCCCAGGCTAGGCCCAGGGAGCTGTGAGTCTGGCTGAACTGAATATTGCCAGGCTAGGCCCAGGGAGCTGTGAGTCTGGCTGAACTGAATATTGACAGGCCCAGGGAGCTGTGAGTCTGGCTGAACTGAATATTGCCAGGCCCAGAGAGCTGTGAGTCTGGCTGAACTGAATATTGTCAGGCTAGGCCCGGGGAGCTGTGAGTCTGGCTGAACTGAATATTGCCAGGCTAGGCCCGGTGAGCTGTGAGTCTGGCTGAACTGAATATTGCCAGGCTAGGCCCAGGGAGCTGTGAGTCTGGCTGAACTGAATATTGCCAGGCTAGGCCCAGGGAGCTGTGAGTCTGGCTGAACTGAATATTGCCAGGCTAGGCCCAGTGAGCTGTGAGTCTGGCTGAACTGAATATTGCCAGGCTAGGCCCAGGGAGCTGTGAGTCTGGCTGAACTGAATATTGCCAGGCTAGGCCCAGGGAGCTGTGAGTCTGGCTGAACTGAATATTGCCAGGCTAGGCCCAGGGAGCTGTGAGTCTGGCTGAACTGAATATTGCCAGGCTAGGCCCAGGGAGCTGTGAGTCTGGCTGAACTGAATATTGCCAGGCCCAGGGAGCTGTGAATCTGGCTGAACTGAATATTGCTAGGCTAGGCCTGGGGAGCTGTGAGTCTGGCTGAACTGAATATTGCCAGGCCCAGGGAGCTGTGAGTCTGGCTGAACTGAATATTGCCAGGCCCAGGGAGCTGTGAGTCTGGCTGAACTGAATATTGCCAGGCTAGGCCTGGGGAGCTGTGAGTCTGGCTGAACTGAATCTTGCCAGGCTAGGCCCAGTGAGCGGTGAGTCTGGCTGAACTGAATATTGCCAGGCTAGGCCCAGGGAGCTGTGAGTCTGGCTGAACTGAATATTGCCAGGCTAGGCCCAGGGAGCTGTGAGTCTGGCTGAACTGAATATTGCCAGGTTAGGCCCAGGGAGCTGTGAGTCTGGCTGAACTGAATATTGCCAGGCCCAGGGAGCTGTGAGTCTGGCTGAACTGAATATTGCCAGGCTAGGCCCGGGGAGCTGTGAGTCTGGCTGAACTGAATATTGCCAGGCTAGGCCCAGGGAGCTGTGAGTCTGGCTGAACTGAATATTGCCAGGCTAGGCCCAGGGAGCTGTGAGTCTGGCTGAACTGAATATTGCCAGGCTAGGCCCAGGGAGCTGTGAGTCTGGCTGAACTGAATATTGCCAGGCCCAGGGAGCTGTGAGTCTGGCTGAACTTAATATTTCCAGGCTAGGCCCGGGGAGCTGTGAGTCTGGCTGAACTGAATATTGCCAGGCTAGGCCCAGTGAGCTGTGAGTCTGGCTGAACTGAATATTGCCAGGCTAGGCCCAGGGAGCTGTGAGTCTGGCTGAACTGAATATTCCCAGGCTAGGCCCAGGGAGCTGTGAGTCTGGCTGAACTGAATATTCCCAGGCTAGGCCCAGGGAGATGTGAGTCTGGCTGAACTGAATATTCCCAGGCTAGGCCCAGTGAGCTGTGAGTCTGGCTGAACTGAATATTGCCAGGCTAGGCCCAGTGAGCTGTGAGTCTGGCTGAACTGAATATTGCCAGGCTAGGCCCAGTGAGCTGTGAGTCTGGCTGAACTGAATATTGCCAGGCTAGGCCCAGGGAGCTGTGAGTCTGGCTGAACTGAATATTGCCAGGCTAGGCCCAGGGAGCTGTGAGTCTGGCTGAACTGAATATTGCCAGGCTAGGCCCAGGGAGCTGTGAGTCTGGCTGAACTGAATATTGCAAGGCCCAGGGAGATGTGAGTCTGGCTGAACTGAATATTGCCAGGCTAGGCCTGGGGAGCTGTGAATCTGGCTGAACTGAATATTGACAGGCCCAGGGAGCTGCGAGTCTGGCTGAACTGAATATTGCCAGGCCCAGAGAGCTGTGAGTCTGGCTGAACTGAATATTGTCAGGCTAGGCCCGGGGAGCTGTGAGTCTGGCTGAACTGAATATTGCCAGGCTAGGCCCAGTGAGCTGTGAGTCTGGCTGAACTGAATATTGCCAGGCTAGGCCCAGGGAGCTGTGAGTCTGGCTGAACTGAATATTGCCAGGCTAGGCCCAGGGAGCTGTGAGTCTGGCTGAACTGAATATTGCCAGGCTAGGCCCAGTGAGCTGTGAGTCTGGCTGAACTGAATATTGCCAGGCTAGGCCCAGGGAGCTGTGAGTCTGGCTGGACTGAATATTGCCAGGCTAGGCCCAGGGAGCTGTGAGTCTGGCTGAACTGAATATTGCCAGGCCCAGGGAGCTGTGAGTCTGGCTGAACTGAATATTGCCAGACTAGGCCCAGGGAGCTGTGAGTCTGGCTGAACTGAATATTGCCAGGCTAGGCCCAGGAAGCTGTGAGTCTGGCTGAACTGAATATTGCCAGGCTAGACCCAGGGAGCTGTGAGTCTGGCTGAACTGAATATTGCCAGGCTAGGCCCAGGGAGCTGTGAGTCTGGCTGAACTGAATATTGCCAGGCCCAGGGAGCTGTGAGTCTGGCTGAACTGAATATTGCCAGGCTAGGCCTGGGGAGCTGTGAGTCTGGCTGAACTGAATATTGCCAGGCCCAGGGAGCTGTGAGTCTGGCTGAACTGAATATTGCCAGGCCCAGGGAGCTGTGAGTCTGGCTGAACTGAATATTGCCAGGCTAGGCCCGGGGAGCTGTGAGTCTGGCTGAACTGAATATTGCCAGGCTAGGCCCAGGGAGCTGTGAGTCTGGCTGAACTGAATATTGCCAGGCTAGGCCCAGGGAGCTGTGAGTCTGGCTGAACTGAATATTGCCAGGCTAGGCCCAGTGAGCTGTGAGTCTGGCTGAACTGAATATTGCCAGGCTAGGCCCAGTGAGCTGTGAGTCTGGCTGAACTGAATATTGCCAGGCTAGGCCCAGGGAGCTGTGAGTCTGGCTGAACTGAATATTGCCAGGCTAGGCCCAGGGAGCTGTGAGTCTGGCTGAACTGAATGAAGGCCTGGGGAGCTGTGAGTCTGGCTGAACAGAATATTGCCAGGGAGCTGTGAGTCTGGCTGAACTGAATATTGCCAGGCCCAGGAGCTGTGAGTCTGGCTGAACTGAATATTGCCAGGCTAGGCCTGGGGAGCTGTGAGTCTGGCTGAACTGAATATTGCCACAGGCCCAGGGAGCTGTGAGTCTGGCTGAACTGAATATTGCCAGGCCCAGGGGAGCTGTGAGTCTGGCTGAACTGAATATTGTCAGGCTAGGCCCAGGGAGCTGTGAGTCTGGCTGAACTGAATATTGTCAGGCTAGGCCCAGTGAGCTGTGAGTCTGGCTGAACTGAATATTGCCAGGCTAGGCCCAGCTGAGCTGTGTTGCAGTCTGGGAGCTGTGAACTGAATATTGCCAGGCTAGGCTGGGAGCTGTGAGTCTGGCTGAACTGGTCAGGCTAGGTCCAGGGAGCTGTGAACTGAGTCTGGCTGAAGCTGAACTATTGCCAGGCTAGGTCCAGGGAGCTGTGAGTCTGGCTGGGAACTGAATATTGCCAGGCTAGGCCCAGGAGCTGTGAGTCTGGCTGAACTGAATATTGCCAGGCTAGGCCCAGGGAGCTGTGAGTCTGGCTGAACTGAATATTGCCAGGCTAGGCCCAGGGAGCTGTGAGTCTGAACTGAATGGCTGGGAGCTGTGAGTCTGGCTGAACTGAATATTGCCAGGCTAGGCCCAGGGAGCTGTGAGTCTGGCTGAACTGAATATTGCCAGGCTAGGCCCAGGGAGCTGTGAGTCTGGCTGAACTGAATATTGCCAGGCTAGGCCCAGGGAGCTGTGAGTCTGGCTGAACTGAATATTGCCAGGCCCAGGGAGCTGTGAGTCTGGCTGAACTGAATATTGCCAGGCTAGGCCCGGGGAGCTGTGAGTCTGGCTGAACTGAATATTGCCAGGCTAGGCCCAGGGAGCTGTGAGTCTGGCTGAACTGAATATTGCCAGGCTAGGCCCAGGGAGCTGTGAGTCTGGCTGAACTGAATGTTGCCTAGGCTGGGAGCTGTGTCTGAACTGAATGGGAGGTCCTGGGGAGCTGTGTGAACTGAATGTTGTCAGGCTAGGTCTGGGGAGCTGTGTGAACTGAATTGTCAGGCAAGGTCTGGGAAGCTGTGTGAACTGAATTGTCAGGTTAGGTCTGGGGAGCTGTGTGAACTGAATTGTCAGGTTAGGTCTGGGAAGCTGTGTGAACTGAATTGTCAGGTTAGGTCTGGGAAGCTGTGTGAACTGAATGTTGTCAGGTTAGGTCCAGGGAGCTGTGAGTCTGGCTGAACTGAATATTGCCAGGCTAGGCCCAGGGAGCTGTGAGTCTGGCTGAACTGAATATTGCCAGGCTAGGCCCAGGGAGCTGTGAGTCTGGCTGAACTGAATATTGCCAGGCTAGGCCCAGGGAGCTGTGAGTCTGGCTGAACTGAATATTGCCAGGCTAGGCCCAGGGAACTGTGAGTCTGGCTGAACTGAATATTGCCAGGCCCAGGGAGCTGTGAGTCTGGCTGAACTGAATATTGCCAGGCTAGGCCTGGGGAGCTGTGAGTCTGGCTGAACTGAATATTGCCAGGCTAGGTCTGGGGAGCTGTGAGTCTGGCTGAACTGAATATTGCCAGGCTAGGCCCAGGGAGCTGTGAGTCTGGCTGAACTGAATATTGCCAGGCTAGGCCCAGGGAGCTGTGAGTCTGGCTGAACTGAATATTGCCAGGCTAGGCCCAGTGAGCTGTGAGTCTGGCTGAACTGAATATTGCCAGGCTAGGCCTGGGGAGCTGTGAGTCTGGTTGAACTGAATATTGCCAGGCCTGGGGAGCTGTGTGAA
>NC_060191.1:3132722-3167722 GCF_021184085.1 Oncorhynchus gorbuscha
GTACACTCACACACTCTCCACCCCGTGAACACTCACACACTCTCCACCCCGTGTACACTCACACACTCTCCACCCCGTGTACACTCACACACTCTCCACCCCGTGAACACTCTCCACTCCCCATGTACACTCACACACTCTCCTCCCCGTGTACACTCACACACTCTCCACCCACGTGAACACTCACACACTCTCCACCCCCGTGAACACTCACACACTCTCCTCCCCCGTGTACACTCACACACTCTCCACCCCCGTGAACACTCACACACTCTCCACCCCCGTGTACACTCACACACTCTCCACCCCGTGTACACTCACACACTCTCCACCCCCGTGAACACTCACACACTCTCCTCCCCCGTGTACACTCACACACTCTCCACCCCCGTGTACACTCACACACTCTCCTCCCCCCGTGAACACTCACACACTCTCCTCCCCCGTGAACACTCACACACTCTCCTCCCCGTGTACACTCACACACTCTCCACCCCGTGAACACTCACACACTCTCCTCCCCCGTGTACACTCACACACTCTCCAGCCCCGTGTACACTCACACACTCTCCTCCCCATGTACACTCACACACTCTCTCCCCGTGTACACTCACACACTCTCCAGCCCCGTGTACGCTCACACTCTCTCCTCCCCCATGTACACTCACACACTCCTCTCCCCGTGTACACTCACACACTCTCCAGCCCCGTGTACACTCACACTCTCTCCTCCCCCATGTACACTCACACACTCCTCTCCCCGTGTACACTCACACACTCCTCCCCCGTGTACACTCACACACTCTCCAGCCCCGTGTACACTCACACACTCTCCACCCCGTGTACACTCACACACTCCTCCTCCCCGTGTACGCTCACACACTCTCCTCCCCGTGTACACTCACACACTCTCCACCCCCGTGTACGCTCACACACTCTCCTCCCCGTGTACGCTCACACACTCTCCTCCCCGTGTACACTCACACACTCTCCTCCCCGTGAACACTCACACACTCTCCACCCCGTGAACACTCACACACTCTCCACCCCGTGTACGCTCACACACTCTCCTCCCCCGTGAACACTCACACACTCTCCTCCCCGTGTACACTCACACACTCTCCACCCCCGTGAACACTCTCCACCCCCATGTACACTCACACACTCTCCTCCCCCGTGTACACTCACACACTCTCCACCCCCGTGAACACTCACACACTCTCCACCCCGTGAACACTCACACACTCTCCTCCCCCGTGTACACTCACACACTCTCCACCCCCGTGAACACTCACACACTCTCCACCCCGTGTACACTCACACACTCTCCACCCCCGTGTACACTCACACACTCTCCTCCCCCGTGTACACTCACACACTCTCCTCCCCCGTGTACACTCACACACTCTCCACCCCCGTGTACACTCACACACTCTCCTCCCCGTGAACACTCACACACTCTCCTCCCCGTGAACACTCACACACTCTCCAGCCCCGTGTACACTCACACACTCTCCTCCCCATGTACACTCACACACTCCTCCCCCGTGTACACTCACACACTCTCCAGCCCCCCGTGTACACTCACACACTCTCCTCCCCCATGTACACTCACACACTCCTCTCCCCCGTGTACACTCACACACTCTCCAGCCCCGTGTACACTCACACACTCTCCTCCCCCATGTACACTCACACACTCCTCTCCCCGTGTACACTCACACACTCCTCTCCCCCCGTGTACACTCACACACTCTCCTCCCCGTGTACACTCACACACTCTCCACCCCCCGTGTACACTCACACACTCTCTCCCCCGTGTACACTCACACACTCTCCTCCCCCGTGTACACTCACACACTCTCCACCCCCGTGTACACTCACACACTCTCCTCCCCCGTGTACACTCACACACTCTCCTCCCCGTGTACACTCACACACTCTCCTCCCCCGTGAACACTCACACACTCTCCACCCCGTGAACACTCACACACTCTCCACCCCCCGTGTACACTCACACACTCTCCTCCCCGTGAACACTCACACACTCTCCTTCCCCGTGTACACTCACACCCTCTCCACCCCGTGAACACTCTCCACCCCCATGTACACTCACACACTCTCCTCCCCGTGTACACTCACACACTCTCCACCCCCGTGAACACTCACACACTCTCCACCCCGTGAACACTCACACACTCTCCTCCCCGTGTACACTCACACACTCTCCACCCCGTGAACACTCACACACTCTCCACCCCCGTGTACACTCACACACTCTCCACCCCGTGTACACTCACACACTCCCACCCCCGTGAACACTCACACACTCTCCTCCCCCGTGTACACTCACACACTCTCCACCCCCGTGTACACTCACACACTCTCCTCCCCCGTGTACACTCACACACTCTCCTCCCCCGTGAACACTCACACACTCTCCTCCCCCGTGTACACTCACACACTCTCCACCCCCGTGAACACTCACACACTCTCCTCCCCGTGTACACTCACACACTCTCCAGCCCCGTGTACACTCACACACTCTCCTCCCCCATGTACACTCACACACTCCTCCCCCCGTGTACACTCACACACTCTCCAGCCCCGTGTACACTCACACACTCTCCTCCCCCATGTACACTCACACACTCCTCTCCCCGTGTACACTCACACACTCTCCAGCCCCGTGTACACTCACACACTCTCTCCTCCCCCATGTACACTCACACACTCCTCCCCCCGTGTACACTCACACACTCCTCTCCCCGTGTACACTCACACACTCTCCTTCCCCGTGTACACTCACACACTCTCCACCCCCGTGAACACTCTCCACCCCATGTACACTCACACACTCTCCTCCCCGTGTACACTCACACACTCTCCACCCCCGTGAACACTCACACACTCTCCACCCCCGTGAACACTCACACACTCTCCTCCCCCGTGTACACTCACACACTCTCCACCCCCGTGAACACTCACACACTCTCCACCCCGTGTACACTCACACACTCTCCACCCCCGTGTACACTCACACACTCTCCACCCCCGTGAACACTCACACACTCTCCTCCCCGTGTACACTCACACACTCTCCACCCCCGTGTACACTCACACACTCTCCTCCCCCCGTGAACACTCACACACTCTCCTCCCCCGTGAACACTCACACACTCTCCTCCCCCGTGTACACTCACACACTCTCCACCCCGTGTACACTCACACACTCTCCTCCCCCGTGTACACTCACACACTCTCCAGCCCCGTGTACACTCACACACTCTCCTCCCCCATGTACACTCACACACTCCTCTCCCCGTGTACACTCACACACTCTCCAGCCCCGTGTACACTCACACTCTCTCCTCCCCCATACACTCACACACTCCTCTCCCCGTGTACACTCACACACTCTCCAGCCCCGTGTACACTCACACACTCTCCTCCCCCATGTACACTCACACACTCCTCCCCCGTGTACACTCACACACTCCTCTCCCCCGTGTACACTCACACACTCTCCAGCCCCGTGTACACTCACACTCTCTCCTCCCCCATGTACACTCACACACTCCTCCCCCCCCGTGTACACTCACACACTCTCCAGCCCCGTGTACACTCACACTCTCTCCTCCCCCATGTACACTCACACACTCCTCTCCCCCGTGTACACTCACACACTCTCCAGCCCCGTGTACACTCACACTCTCTCCTCCTGTCTCACGCTGACACTGCAAAATACTAGTTAGCCTCTGAACTCCTCAAACACTTCCAAGTAGCATTAGTGACAGACACACTGACTCTTCTGATGTGAAATCCCCAACAGATCATGGCAATGGCACCTCAACTTCAAAAAACCTCATACCCTGTTCAAAGGCACTTCAATCTTTTGCCTTGCCCTCTGAATGTCACACATACACAATCCATGTCTCAATTGTCTCAAGGTCTAAAAATATTTTTTTGAACTGCCTCCCCCCCTTCATCTACACGGACAGAAGTGGATTTAACAAGTGCCATCAATAAGGGATCGTATCTTTCACCTGGATTCACCTGGTCTGTATATGGAAAGAGCGGGTGTTTTGTATACTCAGTGTATATCACTTACTTCCTCTTGTTCTTATTTCTATTTCTCCTGTGTTTTTGTTCTACTTGAGTTTTTATTTATTTGTTATAGTACTACTGATATTGATTACTACATTGTTGGGAAAGACCAAGCAAGAAAGGCATTTCACTGTACTTTTCCACGGGACAATAAAAACTGCAAACACAGGCAGCACATGGTGAGGCTGCATCATAGCTGCATTAGTGGGCTTGTGTCAGCAAGTAGCAAGAATAAACTGGACAGAGAGAATATATTCAGCTGCTTTGGGAGAAATAATCCGTGTTGCTTTATGATCAAAAACCTGGAACAATAAAGAAACAGATACTCAAAACAGGTGATGAGTCTGTTGACAACGTTTGGCAATAGAGAAGGCTTCTATGACTGGCATAGTCACTGTATCAATTAATTCACTAAATCATTGGGAATTGGACTATATTCACTACTGACATACTGTCAAATAGCTGTGGCTGTGTCTCCCTGTTCACTGACGCTATGACACCTAGCTCAAAACGCAGTATGAGAATGGAAGGGCCTTTAGTGTGTGTGTGTGTGTGTGTGTGTGTGTGTGTGTGTGTGTGTGTGTGTGTGTGTGTGTGTGTGTGTGTGTGTGTGTGTGTGTGTGTGTGTGTGTGTGTGTGTGTGTGTGTGTGTGTGTGTGTGTGTGTGTGTGTGTGTGTGTGTGTGTGTGTGTGTTACACGTAGCGTCCTTTCATTAAAAGGTGAGATGTTCTGCGCTGCTGTCTCCACTTAGATGGGAGCAGGAACACATTACGGAGAGCTCTCTCCTTCCATTCTCTCCCGCTCTCACTCTCATCCTTCACTATATTTTCCCTATCTCTATTTCTCTCTCTCTCTTTATATTTTCTCTATCATTTCACTCTCTGTTCTCTCCTCCTTCTCTCTCTCTCTGTTCTACTTGATTAGGCTATCAGATAGAGAACAGAACGCTGGGCTGTGGCTGTATCCATCTGCATACAGTGATTAGTATGAAGCCCTGGGTGAGCCCACACAGCTCTCAGGCCACTAATGCAATCACAACCATTAGGATATGATGGAAGCTGTGGAGCTCAGCTATTACTGACTGTCTGATGGACTGAGGCCCTGTCTAGTGCTTTATTGAGGGGGTCCTATACTTCACTTGCTCATCAGTTCACATTTGATCTGTGGCCATCTGCTCAGTGCCACTGTTTGTTCGTTGTGACGACTTAGTCAAAGGTGCTGGAACATGAACATGATCATTCAGGATTAGTTGTTAAGGCCTGTGACAAGATTAGAAGGAAGGAAAGAAGGGAGGATGCACTTGAACGGGCCTTGTACAAACAACACTGTGTGTGTGTGTGTGTGTGTGTGTGTGTGTGTGTGTGTGTGTGTGTGTGTGTGTGTGTGTGTGTGTGTGTGTGTGTGTGTGTGTGTGTGTGTGTGTGTGTGTGTGTGTGTGTGTGTGTGTGTGTGTGTGTGTGTGTGTGTGTGTGTGTGTGTGTGTGTTTGGGGGGTACTAGTGCCTCTCATCACGCTTGTAAAGGTTAAGGGGACTATGAGAGATGGAGAGATTGGAGGAATGGAAGAGACAGAGAGAGAGTGAACGAATGTGTGTGTGTGTTTTATGGCCGAGCAGATCCATTGATGGGCTGATCTCTCTCTCCCTTCTGTCTATCTCCCCCTTTCTCTGTTTCGTAGCTAAATCCGTATGTAATTTGCTGTCCTTACAACACAACAACGCTGTGTTGCTTTATACACGCTTTTATAGACAGAGAAGGGGGATAATGAATCTGTATACTGTGGGGTTGGCATAGCAACTGCCTTTCCAACCATTATTGCTCTATGTGTTGTATTATTCCTCTGTCACATCTGTTTCACACCATGTCTGACATATGCTTCAGAGGTGTGGCTTAACCTTTCCAATACAAAGCACCCAAATCACTTTTTCTCAAGGTCTACACCAATCTCTCCATCTTTCTTGCAGACCCCTAACCTTTATGGGGGGCATAGGTATCCCCCTCCATCTTTCTATCTTTCCTAATTTTTCATCTTGATCACTCACCTCTCCCCACCTCTCTCTGGGCCAGCCCTCTCCTTCTGGGCCTGCCCTCTCCTTCTGGGCCTGCCCTCTCCTTCTGGGCCAGCCCTCTCCTTCTGGGCCTGCCCTCTCCTTCTGGACCTGCCCTCTCCTTCTGGGCCTGCCCTCTCCTTCTGGGCCTGCCCTCTCCTTCTGGGCCTGCCCTCTCCTTCTGGGCCTGCCCTCTCCTTCTGGGTCTGCCCTCTCCTTCTGGGTCTGCCCTCTCCTTCTGGGCCAGCCCTCTCCTTCTGGGCCTGCCCTCTCCTTCTGGGTCTGCCCTCTCCTTCTGGGCCAGCCCTCTCCTTCTGGGCCTGCCCTCTCCTTCTGGGCCTGCCCTCTCCTTCTGGGCCTGCCCTCTCCTTCTGGGCCTGCCCTCTCCTTCTGGGTCTGCCCTCTCCTTCTGGGTCTGCCCTCTCCTTCTGGGCCTGCCCTCTCCTTCTGGGTCTGCCCTCTCCTTCTGGGTCTGCCCTCTCCTTCTGGGCCTGCCCTCTCCTTCTGGGTCTGCCCTCTCCTTCTGGGTCTGCCCTCTCCTTCTGGGCCTGCCCTCTCCTTCTGGACCTGCCCTCTCCTTCTGGGCCTGCCCTCTCCTTCTGGGCCAGCCCTCTCCTTCTGGGCCTGCCCTCTCCTTCTGGACCTGCCCTCTCCTTCTGGGTCTGCCCTCTCCTTCTGGGCCTGCCCTCTCCTTCTGGGCCTGCCCTCTCCTTCTGGGTCTGCCCTCTCCTTCTGGACCTGCCCTCTCCTTCTGGGTCTGCCCTCTCCTTCTGGGTCTGCCCTCTCCTTCTGGGCCTGCCCTCTCCTTCTGGGTCTGCCCTCTCCTTCTGGGTCTGCCCTCTCCTTCTGGGCCTGCCCTCTCCTTCTGGGCCTGCCCTCTCCCTCCCTCTGACCACTGATTGCCTCCGTCTAGTTTGTCTCTCTCTCTCTGTCTGGTAAAGTTGTATGGACAGCGGCGTCCCTTGACGTCACTGTCTTCTTCCTGGGATGTCTCTCTCTCCCCGTGACCCTTAACATTTTCCTGAGGCTTTTATTTTGGTTGCGTGATCGCTGGACCCGCCACTCTCCCGCGGTGACCTGTCGCCCTGACCCCAGAGCATCCTCACTCCTCCACACTCCTGCACTTTCCCTCCTCCTCTTCCCCTCTCCTCTCTCTCTCTCTCTCTCTCTTTATCAAGCTGTGAATTCAGTGACATCTGCTCTCTTTCTCCATACCTCTCTGCCTGTCTACAAACTGCCATTTAATATTATCATGACGGTTCAGTTTACTGTTACGGTCCGGAAGTTTTGCCCCCATCTTTCCATTACCATGACTACGGTCGGTCGGCGATGAGGCAGGGAAGGAGAGTTGACATTTGGCAGGTGCCGTAATAATTTAGAAATCCGTTGGAATCGTACCCCAGACGACATGATGCGCTTTACTATCTGCAATATTCCCTAATCGCAAAGAAGATTATTAGGCTACAGGGAGAAAAGGTGCTGTCACATTTCATAATCTTCTCCTACACAACACAATTCCACACGCGCGTTATTCCCTCATCCGGTTAGAGCGCATAGGCTTAATATTCTATTAAGAAAAGGCACAATATGGAAAACGCATGAGAGTGTGTATAGCCCTCTACACTGTGCATAATCATAGGCTCATGGTTGAAAATAAGATAATTACTTAGATAATATGCTATGACGTCAAAAGTCCTAAGGATGGTTAAGGTAGAACAAGGCTGGAACACCATATACTATCCCATCAGCCTATAAGCATGGCTCAATCTAGTAACATTTATATTAGCGCTTATTGTTTTTGCATATAAATGGACCTGCAATCTGATGATAGGCTAGGAGGCTATAGCCCTATCATAAGCATCATGCACTATAGCCCTATCATAAGCATCATGTACTATAGTCCTATCATAAATGTAATGTAAATAAGCATCATGTACTATAGTCCTATCATAAGCATCATGTACTATAGTCCTATCATAAGCATCATGTACTATAGTCCTATCATAAGCATCATGTACTATAGTCCTATCATAAGCATCATGCACTATAGCCCTATCATAAGCATCATGCACTATAGCCCTATCATAAGCATCATGCACTATAGCCCTATCATAAGCATCATGCACTATAGCCCTATCATAAGCATCATGCACTATAGTCCTATCATAAGCATCATGTACTATAGTCCTATCATAAGCATCATGTACTATAGTCCTATCATAAGCATCATGTACTATAGCATCATGCATTAGTCCTATCATAAGCATCATGCACTATAGCCCTATCATAAGCATCATGCACTATAGCCCTATCATAAGCATCATGTACTATAGCCCTATCATCATGTACTAAGCATCATGTCATGCTATAGTCCTATCATAAGCATCATGCACTATAGCCCTATCATAAGCATCATGTACTATAGTCCTATCATAAGCATCATGTACTATAGCCCTATCATAAGCATCATGCACTATAGCCCTATCATAAGCATCATGTACTATAGCCCTATCATAAGCATCATGTACTATAGCCCTATCATAAGCATCATGCACTATAGCCCTATCATAAGCATCATGCACTATAGTCCTATCATAAGCATCATGCACTATAGCCCTATCATAAGCATCATGTACTATAGTCCTATCATAAGCATAATGTACTATAGTCCTATCATATCATGCACTATAGCCCTATCATAAGCATCATGCACTATAGCCCTATCATAAGCATCATGCACTATAGCCCATATCATAATAGCATCATGCACTATAGCCCTATCATAAGCATCATGCACTATAGCCCTATCATAAGCATCATGCACTATAGCCCTATCATAAGCATCATGCACTATAGCCCTATCATAAGCATCATGCACTATAGCCTATCATAAGCATCATAAGCACATGCACTATAGCCCTATCATAAGCATCATGCACTATAGCCCTATCATAAGCATCATGCACTATAGCCCTATCATAAGCATCATGCACTATAGCCCTATCATAAGCATCATGCACTATAGCCCTATCATAAGCATCATGCACTATAGCCCTATCATAAGCATCATGCACTATAGCCCTATCATAAGCATCATGCACTATAGCCCTATCATAAGCATCATGCACTATAGCCCTATCATAAGCATCATGCACTATAGCCCTATCATAAGCATCATGCACTATAGCCCTATCATAAGCATCATGCACTATAGCCCTATCATAAGCATCATGCACTATAGCCCTATCATAAGCATCATGCACTATAGCCCTATCATAAGCATCATGCACTATAGGCCTATCATAAGTGTAACAGTATAACGTTAGACCGTCCCCTCGCCCATACCCAGGCGCGAACTACTACTTCAAGGTCTCAGAGCAAATGACGTCACCGACTGAAACGCTATTTAGCGCGCACCGCTAACTAAGCTAGCCGTTTCACATCTGTTACATAAGCATCATGCACTATAGCCCTATCAAAAGTACTTATTACATTTGGAATGCTTAGCAGGACAGGAAAATGGTCCAATTTATGCACTTATCAAGAGAACATCCCTGGTCATCCCTACTGCCTCTGATCTGGCATACTCACTAAACACAAATGCGTCATATGTAAATTATGTCTGAGTGTTGGAGTGTGCTGCTGGCTATCAGTAAATACAATTATGCTGCCTGGTTTGCTTAATATAAAGAATTTGAAATTATTTGTACTTTTACTTTTTGTATATTTTAGCAATTGCATCTACTTTGATACTACTTAAGTATATTTAAAACCGAATACTTTTAGACTTTTGCTCAAGTAGATTTTTATTGAGTAATTTTCTATGAAGATTTCTTTACTTTACCTCAAGAATGACAATTGGGTACTTTTTCCACCACTGGCTATCAGATAGGTGGGCTAACAGCCGCTCCTCGGTCAAACTCTGATTGGGAATAGGCCTATTATTACGCGTCTCTAAGTCTCCGGTGTCGCTCTGCAAACTCAGCACCTTCATTTCCCTCATCCTGATTGCGATGTCTTGTATCGGACTGACCACGGACAATTTACCCCACGAGAAGGTAGACTCCAGTTGCCTAAGTGACCACAATCAGAGATCACAGGATATTTACCGGATGCGGCCGGCGGCCTCATCCGCCAGCCCACTTAGCAGAGACGCACCCCTCTGTATCTCCCACTCTCTTGACTATTGAGCTCTCTTTGAATGAATTGTTGTCGAGCAATGACCCGTTTTCCAGCATTCAATTAGGCCTATCTTAATTTGACAACGTTAGTTGACATTAGCTTGAAGGTCGAAAAGCCTATTGGTTTTCACCTGTAGCTGTCTAATTCTGCCCGTCAAAATAAGACTTGTCTATTGTTCTTGTCTGTGTATGTCTTTGTTTATTGTAAAATATATATATATATTAGAAAATAAAACTTGTTTTTGTAAAATAAAAAAACGTGTTCACCCATGCTCGAGCTGCTGAATAATAAATACAATAAATCAGTTGTGTGTTGGCAACTCCCAAGAACGAATTAATTCCGTACGCTGTCCGAGAGGATGTAGGCTATGTGACACAGTTTCCCGGAGAACTGTGATTAAATGTAACAGTTGCATTACATAAGATAGTAGTAATATTAGCCTATGTGATCATGATCCATACTAGCGTAATATAATTTATATTAGATTTGTTATTATGGGGTTCAACGGGAAAGAACGTATGGATGTCGTGATAAAAATGTGTTTGTGGTTTTTCTTGTCTTCATAATTACCCAGTGACTGTCCAATGAGAATTACAGGGAGGGGAGGCAGAGAGCGAGAGAGAGTGAAGTTGAGAGAAACATATTCGGAGAGACAGTGTGAGCGATAGAATGAGTGAGTGAGGTAAAGGAAGAGTTGCATAGTAAATCATATTTGTCATTTATAGGCTACCTTTCTCCGTTTAGCATAGCATGTTTGCATGTAGATGTCGAGTAGTCTAGCGATTCAGTTATTTTATATGGTGAGAATATTGACGGAGATTTTCATATCAACAGTAGGTTCATAATATAATCATGAAAGATTATTCAGTTCTTATATTTTTATGGACATTTGAAATAATCGATATTCGTGATATCAATTCATTGATCCCTGGACTGACGGAGATAAAGACTGGTTGATTCTACAACGGCGAATTGAGGGAAGGAATCATCGAGCACAGAGGAAGGAAGGGAACCAGTGAATTATTTGGGAGAAATCAAAGCGCTCCGTCTCCTGTGAGGACCTGTCGCTGGTCTCGCACCTAGAAGAAGGGGAGCAAAATATGATGGAATGGCCGTGACAACATGAAAAAGAAAAAGTGTGAGGGTCTATTTTCATCCAGCCACTGATTCAACACGACTGACCTGGGGACAGAGAAGGTAGGAGGAGGAAGAGAGAGAGAGAGGGGGTTTTGGGGAGAGAAAGACAAAGAATGCATGGTGTCTGGGTGTGAGATAATCTGTGAGATTTTAGGAAGGTAGTTTAAGAATGAATAAAAGTCAATTGAAAGATCCTTGCCATGTAAGCCATAGGATACATATAAACACAGATTTGACAGAAGCATGCATTCTAGGGGACCAGTATTCAACTGTGCTCAATAAAGTCAATACTTTGAAAATAATCATCTTTCACTAATGATCGGATTTGCCTTGTACACGTCCAGATAATTTGCTATAGTCTATCCTATCTGAACTTCTCATCCATCATGTGCTCTCTCTCTTCCACGCCTCCCTTCCTCCATCTCTCTCTTCCTTTCTCTCTCCATTGTTTCATAATTAAACCCCATCTCTCTTCTAATTCTAATGTTTCTTCTGTACTTCTCTTTCCATTTTTCTCTCTCATTCTCTTCCCTCTGTCTCTCCGTTAGAGAGCAGCCTGTCGCCCTCCGGCCCCCACCATGGAGCCCCCTCCCTCTCTGAGCTTGACTCTCCTGGGAGGCAGTGAGGACGAGGACCCGCGGTTCCCCCTCCCTCTGAGTGGAATCTCCCACTCCTCCATGACCGGCAACTACCCGGGATCAAACCACTCCAACCACAGGGGGGGATCCAGCCTGGACCGGCTGAATGGGTCCCCCACTACACCTAACATGCCCAAGGCCTCCCTCCCCAAACTGCCTCTGTCCTCAGTGGGGGGTCAACCCCTGCCCCCCCTCCCCAATGCCCTTCACCCGACCAGCACCCCTCTGTCCTCGTGCCTGGGTTCCCAGCACAGCCTGAGTGGAGACAACTCCCCAGTCTACAACGCCCTCTTTTACTCCTCACACTCCCCTTCCATGGAGAGAGAGAGGGACAGGGATAGAGAGAGGGACAGGGATAGAGAGAGGGACAGGGATAGAGAGAGGGGATGTAAGCACCGCCAGGCCAGCCCGCTGGTCCATCGGAGAGACAGCAACCCTTTCACAGAGATCGCCATGAGCTCCTGTAAATACACAGGCGGCGTGATGAAACCTCTCAGTCGCCTCAGCGCCTCCAGACGCAACCTCATCGAATCAGACAGCGGCAGCGACACCAAAGAGGGCGGGGCAGCACCTGTTACCGGCACAACTGCCATTGGAGGGCGGGACCGGGACAGAGAGGCTCCACCCACTTCCTCATCCTTGCCATCCTCCAATCAACCAACCCAGAATCCTCCAGAGATAGTGATCTCATCAAAAGAGGACTCGCCGTACGCGAGGGGTTATGATATCACCGACTCATCCTCCAATCAGATGTCAATATACCATCAGAACCACGCCTTGGTGGGGAGTAGGGGAGGTTTAAGCAGTGTAGGGGGCACAGGAGGGGGGGTAGGGGGGAGCAGGCAGGGCGGTGTAGGAGGTGTTGGGGCTGTAGGGCCGAGGGGGAGCTGCACCAAGGCTTCTAGTTCTAAACGTAAGAACCAGAACATTGGTTATAAACTGGGCCACCGGAGGGCGCTGTTCGAAAAGAGGAAGAGGCTGAGCGACTACGCACTCATCTTTGGAATGTTTGGCATCGTCGTCATGGTGATCGAGACAGAGCTGTCCTGGGGCGTTTACAACAAGGTGAGCCGAAGGGGAGGGGTTCATCTGACCCAATGGGTGTGTCCACTGTCATGGTGCTGTAGGCTCAAAAACGGTTGTCCAATAACTTGTTAGAATAATGATTTCTGTTTTCCATTTCAGAATGTTTTCTCATTTGTATCTGCTGAACTTGATGGGAAAAATGGTTGGCTTTGGGGGCTGTGTGATTGGTGGGGTAGTGGGCAGTAGTAGTGTTAGGGTCAGTATTTGGTAGGGTACTGGGTGGGGCTATTGTTTAAAAAAATAAAAAATTTTAACCTTTATTTAACGAGGCAAGTCAGTTATGAACAAATTCTTATTTTCAATGACGGCCTAGAAACAGTGGGTTAACTGCCTGTTCAGGGGCAGAATGACAGATTTATACCTTGTCAGCTCGGGGTTTGAACTCGCAACCTTCCCAGTTACTAGTCCAACGCTCTAATCACTAGGCTACCCTGCCGGGTGTCAGTGATTGGTGTGTTAGTGACTCCTGGGCAGGGAGGCAGTAAGTAGCTCAGCTGTTGGGTATGGGTAGTGTGTTTGGGTCAGTGTGAGGCAGTAGCAGCAGTAGAAGTAACAGCAGTAGCAGCAGCAGTAGTAGTAGAAGTAGCAGCAGTAGAAGTAGCAGCAGTAGCAGCGGCAAAAGTAGCAGCAGTAGCAGCAGTACAAGTAGCAGCAGTAGCAGCAGTAGAAGTAGCAGCAGTAGCAGCAGTAGCAGCAGTAGAAGTAGCAGCAGTAGCAGCAGTAAAAGTAGCAGCAGTAGCAGCAGTAGAAGTAGCAGCAGTAGCAGCAGTAGAAGTAGCAGCAGTAGCAGCAGTAGAAGTAGCAGCAGTAGCAGCAGTAAAAGTAGCAGCAGTAGCAGCAGTAGAAGTAGCAGCAGTAGCAGCAGTAAAAGTAGCAGCAGTAGCAGCAGTAGAAGTAGCAGCAGTAGCAGCAGTAAAAGTAGCAGCAGTAGCAGCAGTAGAAGTAGCAGCAGTAGCAGCAGTAGAAGTAGCAGCAGTAGCAGCAGTAGCAGCAGTAGAAGTAGCAGCAGTAGCAGCAGCAGCGGTAGAAGTAGCAGCAGTAGAAGTAGCAGCAGTAGAAGTAGCAGCAGTAGCAGCAGCAGCAGCAGTAGAAGTAGCAGCAGTGAGAGGTTACTGATATCTCATCTGTCTGGGTAATGGTGAGTGTAATAAGGCTAGCTGGACTCTCTCTCTCTACCTTTCTCTCTACCCCCCCCTCTCTCTCCCTGCTACCTGTCTCTCTACCTCCCCTTCTTTCTCTATCTCTCTCCCCCCCTCTCTCTCTACCTCTCTCTATCTATCTCTCTCCCTGCTACCTCTCTCTCTCCCTCTCCCCCCCCTCTCTCTCTCCCTCCCTCTCGCTGTCTCTTCTTCTTTCTCCCTGAAGAATCCTGTCTTGCTTTCTTGCTTTCCTCTTTCTTCTTGATATTCTTGGTTTGAATCTCTTTCTTTCTCCTCTTTTTAGTAGCCTGAGGGAAACTGTCTCCCCTCCTCATGCTCCATCTCTCTGCTCCTCTGTTCTTCCAGTGGTACACCGGGGGAGTGTGATCGGCAGTGAGGATAGAGGAAGAGAGAGATAAATAAAAGGCTGTAGAAAGAGAGAGAAAAGGAGAGGTGATAATGAAAAGGCTGATTTAGGTTCTTATCCCAGTTCCAGACAAGTCTTCTCTTCTATGAATCAGACACCATTGTGTGTCACAAATCAAATCAAATCAAATCAAATTTTATTTGTCACATACACATGGTTAGCAGATGTTAGTGTGAGTGTAGCGAAATGCTTGTGCTTCTAGTTCCGACACAAGTGTAAGGGGATAAAGAATATGTACATAAAGATATATGAATGAGTGATGGTACAGAGCAGCATAGGCAAGATACAGTAGATGGTATTGAGTGCAGTATATACATATGAGATGAGTATGTAAACAAAGTGGCATAGTTAAAATGGCTAGTTATACATGTATATACGTATACATATGAGATGAATAATGTAGGGTATGTAAACATTATATTAGGTAGCATTGTTTAAAGTGGCTAGTGATATATTTTACATCATTTCCCATCAATTCCCATTATTAAAGTGGCTGGAGTTGAGTCAGTGTGTTGGCAGCAGCCACTCAATGTTAGTGGTGGCTGTTTAACAGTCTGATGGCCTTGAGATAGAAGCTGTGTTTTCAGTCTCTCGGTCCCAGCTTTGATGCACCTGTACTGACCTTGCCTTCTGGATGATAGCGGGGTGAACAGGCAGTGGCTCGGGTGGTTGTTGTCCTTGATGATCTTTATGGCCTTCCTGTGACATCGGGTGGTGTAGGTGTCCTGGAGGGCAGGTAGTTTGCCCCCGGTGATGCGTTGTGCAGACCTCACTACCCTCTGGAGAGCCTTACGGTTGTGGGCGGAGCAGTTGCCGTACCAGGCGGTGATACAGCCCGACAGGATGCTCTCGATTGTGCATCTGTAGAAGTTTGTGAGTGCTTTTGGTGATAAGCCAAATTTCTTCAGCCTCCTGAGGTTGAAGAGGCGCTGCTGCGCCTTCTTCACGATGCTGTCTGTGTGGGTGGACCAATTCAGTTTGTCTGTGATGTGTACGCCGAGGAACTTAAAACTTACTACCCTCTCCACTACTGTTCCATCGATGTGGATAGGGGGGTGTTCCCTCTGCTGTTTCCTGAAGTCCACAATCATCTCCTTAGTTTTGTTGACGTTGAGTGTGAGGTTATTTTCCTGACACCACACTCCGAGGGCCCTCACCTCCTCCCTGTAGGCCGTCTCGTCGTTGTTGGTAATCAAGCCTACCACTGTAGTGTCGTCCGCAAACTTGATGATTGAGTTGGAGGCGTGCGTGGCCACGCAGTCGTGGGTGAACAGGGAGTACAGGAGAGGGCTCAGAACGCACCCTTTTGGGGCCCCAGTGTTGAGGATCAGCGGGGTGGAGATGTTGTTGCCTACCCTCACCACCTGGGGGCGGCCCGTCAGGAAGTCCAGTACCTAGTTGCACAGGGCGGGGTCGAGACCCAGGGTCTCGAGCTTGATGACGAGCTTGGAGGGCACTATGGTGTTAAATGCTGAGCTGTAGTCGATGAACAGCATTCTCACATAGGTATTCCTCTTGTCCAGATGGGTTAGGGCAGTGTGCAGTGTGGTTGAGATTGCATCGTCTGTGGACCTATTTGGGCGGTAAGCAAATTGGAGTGGGTCTAGGGTGTCAGGTAGGGTGGAGGTGATATGGTCCTTGACTAGTCTCTCAAAGCACTTCATGATGACGGAAGTGAGTGCTACGGGGTGGTAGTCATTTAGCTCAGTTACCTTAGCTTTCTTGGGAACAGGAACAATGGTGGCCCTCTTGAAGCATGTGGGATCAACAGACTGGGATAGGGATTGATTGAATATGTCCGTAAACACACCAGCCAGCTGGTCTGCGCATGCTCTGAGGGCGCGGCTGGGGATGCCGTCTGGGCCTGCAGCCTTGCGAGGGTTGACACGTTTAAATGTTTTCCTCACGTCGGCTTCAGTGAAGTCCACGTGATGGAAGCAGTCTTGGAGTGTGGAATCAGATTGGTCGGACCAGCGTTGAACAAACCTCAGCGCGGGAGCTTCTTGTTTTAGTTTCTGTCTGTAGGCAGGGAGCAACCAAATGGAGTCGTGGTCAGCTTTTCCGAAAGGAGGGCGGGGCAGGGCCTTATATGCATAGCGGAAGTTGGAATAGCAATGATCCAAGGTTTTTCCAGCCCTGGTTGCGCAATCGTTATGCTGATAAAATTTAGGGAGTCTTGTTTTCAGATTTGCCTTGTTAAAATCCCCAGCTACAATGAATGCAGCCTCCGGATAAATGGATTCCAGTTTGCAGAAGACCGCTTCGTTTTCCCCTTTTTCAAATTTGTTTTTTGGAGTCGCCGGCTGGGATCCATTCCGTTGTCCTGGGTGAAAGGCAGAACACAGGATCCGCTTCGCGAAAGTCATATTCTTGGTCGTACTGATGGTGAGTTGACGCTGCTCTTATGTTCAGTAGTTCTTCTCGACTGTATGTAATGAAACCTAAGATGACCTGGGGTACTAATGTAAGAAATAACACGTTAAAAAAAAACAAAAAAACTGCATAGTTTCCTAGGAACGCAAAGCGAGGCGGCCATCTCTGTCGGCGCCGGAAGTTGCCGACAGCATGGACGCCATTGTGTGTCAGATGCTTTTGTTTAAGAATTAAATTCTAATTTCATAAACAGTATAGGGATTTATAGTATCAAAGCATCTAGCGAATATTTATCGGAGCGGATGGCATTGAGCATGTGTAACCGATGTGAAATGGCTAGCTAGTTAGCGGTGGTGCGCGCTAATAGCATTTCAATCGGTGACGTCACACGCTTTGAGACCTTGAAGTAGTGGTTCCCCTTGCTCTGCAAGGGACGCGGCTTTTGTGGAGTGATGGGTAACGATGCTTTGTGGGTGACTGGTTCGCTCCCAGGTCGGGGTGAGGGGATGGACTAAAGTGATACTGTTACATGTGTGTGTGAGCATGCATGTGTGTGTGTGTGTGTGCGAGCATCTGTGTGTGTTTGTGTGTTCGTGTGTGTCATCAGTGTGACAAACCCAGGTGTTAGTTGATGGATGAGTATTGATCCTAACAGGGTTTGAGTGCAGGAGACACTATTACATTGTGTTTTCATGTCTGGCATGGCAACGACTAGGGAGCTTAAACAGACTAGCTACCTGCAAAGAGAACAAACAGACTGGCTACCAGGCTAGAGAACAAACAGACTGGCTACCTGGCTAGAGAACAAACAGACGGGCTACCAGGCTGAAGAACAAACAGACTGTCTACCAGGCTAGTGCTTAAACAGACTGGCTACCTGGCAAGAGAACAAACAGACTGGTTACCTGGCTAGAGAACAAACAGACCGGCTACCAGGCTAGAGAACAAACAGACCGGCTACCAGGCTAGAGAACAAACAGACTGGCTACCAGGCTAGAGAACAAACAGACCGGCTACCAGGCTAGAGAACAAACAGACTGGTTACCTGGCTGAAGAACAAACAGACTGGCTACCAGGCTAGAGAACAAACAGACCAGCTACCAGGCTAGAGAACAAACAGATTGGCTACCAGGCTAGAGAACAAACAGACTGGCTACCAGGCTAGAGAACAAACAGACTGGCTACCAGGCTAGAGAACAAACAGATTGGCTAGAGAACAAACAGACCGCTAGAGAGAACAAACAGACCAGGCTGGCTACCAGGCTAGAGAACAAACAGACTGGCTACCAGGCTAGAGAACAAACAGACTGGCTACCAGGCTAGAGAACAAACAGACTGGCTACCAGGCTAGAGAACAAACAGACTGGCTACAAACAGGCTAGAGAAACAAACAGACTGGCTACCAGGCTAGAGAACAAACAGACTGGCTACCAGGCTAGAGAACAAACAGACTGGCTACCAGGCTAGAGAACAAACAGACTGGCTACCAGGCTAGAGAACAAACAGACTGGCTACCAGGCTAGAGAACAAACAGACTGGCTACCAGGCTAGAGAACAAACAGATTGGCTACCAGGCTAGAGAACAAACAGACTGGCTACCAGGCTAGAGAACAAACAGACTGGCTACCAGGCTAGAGAACAAACAGGGCTAGGCTAGAAACAAACAGACCAGGCTACAAACAGGCTAGAGAACAAACAGACCGGCTACCAGGCTAGAGAACAAACAGACGGGCTAGAGAACAAACAGATTGGCTACCAGCTAGAGAACAAACAGACTGGCTACCAGGCTAGAGAACAAACAGACTGGCTACCAGGCTAGGCTAGAGAACAAACAGACTGGCTACCAGGCTAGAGAACAAACAGACCTACCAGGCTACAAACAGGCTAGGCTAGAAACAAACAGACTGGCTACCAGGCTAGAGAACAAACAGACTGGCTACCAGGCTAGAGAACAAACAGACTGGCTACCAGGCTAGAGAACAAACAGACTGGCTACCAGGCTAGAGAACAAACAGACTGGCTAGAGAACAAACAGACTACAGGTGTGTATTTCAGCTGTTTTTGAGTGGTAGAGAACAAACAGATTGGCTGAAAACAAACAGACTGGCTACCAGGCTAGAGAACAAACAAATTGGCTACCAGGCTAGAGAACAAACAATGTTGCAACTGGCTATCAAACAAATTGGCTACTCAAACAGTTTGAAGAACAAACAGATTGCCCAGGCTTTGGCTACTCTCAAACAAATTGGCTACTCTCAAACAGATTGGCTACTCTAGAGAACAAACAGACTGGCTCCAGGCTAGAGAACAAACAAATTGGCTACTCTAGAGAACAAACAGATTGGCTACCATGCTAGAGAACAAACAGACTGGCTACTCTCAAACAGACTGGCTCTCTAGAGAACAAACAGACTCTCTCTCAAACAGATTGGCTACCAGGCTAGAGAACAAACAGACTGGCTACCAGGCTCAAACAGACTGGCTCTGAGAACAAACAGACTCTACCAGGCTCAAACAGACCGGCTACCAGGCTAGAGAACAAACAAATTGGCTACCAGGCTCAAACAGACTGGCTCTAGAGAACAAACAAATTGGCTACCAGGCTAGAGAACAAACAGATTGGCTACCAGGCTAGAGAACAAACAGATTGGCTACCAGGCTAGAGAACAAACAGATTGGCTACCAGGCTAGAGAACAAACAAATTGGCTACCAGGCTAGCTAATATAGTCAGAATAAACAGACTGTAGTTGTGACAAATTGGCTAGGTGAATATATTTCCATGCTAGAGAACAAACAGACTGGCTATGCAAACAGTATAGACTATTATTATGGGTGTGTGTATGGGTTGATGTATGCAACACATGTATGTGTGGAAACTCAATCTGTATGTGTGTACTATACACTCCTGCAATATTTTCAGCATTTCCAGCTGCTCTAATTCCCTCCCAAAATAGAATAGGTAGTTGTAACAGAAGGTGAATATATTTCCCGTGGTATGCAAGTATAGACTATTATTATGGGTGTGTGTATGGGTGTGTGTGTGTGTGTGTGTGTCTGTATGTGTGTGCAATATTTTCAGCATTTCCAGCTGCTCTAATTCCCTCCCAAAATAGAGGAGAGTAACAGAAGGACAACGTGTGTGTGTGTGTGTGTGTGTGTGTGTGTGTGTGCGTGCGTGCGTGTGTGTGTGTGAAATATTTACGTATAATGAGTTATCAAGTGTAAACCTAGCAGTTGATTATGTTCTCAATAACTGGTCATTCTATTCAACATTCTTAATTGTAAACATGTTCCTTAGTATTTTCAATTTCACATTGTTTTCCTCCGTTTCTATATATCGTTCTGTATACCATTCTACAGTATGCAGTGTTCTGTAATTCACCATTATATACCCTTATAGCATCCAGTAGCATTTTCTGTTCAGTGTTTCATAGCATTCTACAGTGTAGAATTAGAGCACAGCCTATCATCCTTTACAGATGTTGTTTTTACAACTTGCACCATTCTACAGTATACGGAGTTCTGAATAATTCTATGTAGCATTCATCATTCTTTATTCAATCGCCTGTGCATAGTCTCTCCCATTCACACATGGTGAGACTGTGTTCTAATATGTTCCGGCTAGCTTTGACCTCTGACACTACACCAGAGTGTCACCCCCTCTTGCCTTACCAACTCTACTGTTAACCCCAGGCAGGGATCTCCCAAAACACTGGGCCTAATGTCTATCTAGCTGAGAATAACTATGCTTTTTAAATACCTGGGACTCCTACATGTCGCCTGTCGGACCAATAGATCATTTTCACACCCTGCTCAGAAGGCCCTGACTTCCCCTCAGGGGCGGCCATCTTGGAGGGCTGTGCTGTGATGGAACATGTCTATTCTGAGGGATCGCACAGCTGTCACCCACTACACCTGTCACTCTGCGTCCTATACACACACATATAGCCTTGACATTGGGATGGTAGTGGGAGAGTGCATGCAAGTGTGTGTGTGTGTGTGTGTGTGTGTGTGTGTGTGTGTGTGTGTGTGTGTGTGTGTGTGTGTGTGTGTGTGTGTGTGTGTGTGTGTGTGTGTGTGTGTGTGTGTGTGTGTGTGTGTGTGTGTGTGTGTGTGTGTGTGTGTGTGTGTGTGTGTGTGTGTGTGTGTGTGTGTGTGTGTGTGTGTGTGTGTGTGTGTGTGTGTGTGTGTGTGTGCGAGCATGTGTGAGCTTGTGTGTGCGTGTGAGTGTGTGTGTGTGTGTGTGTGTGTGTGTGTGTGTGTGTGTGTGTGTGTGTGAGCATGTGTGTTTGTGTGTGTGTGCATGTGTGTCTCAGCATGAGGTTGATGGCATCCATGTCGAGTCACAGATAACCTACCGTCTTCTACCCCCCTCCCTCTCTCCCTCTGTCTCTTACTTCCCCCTCTAACTTCCATTATATATATATATCCCTCCCTCCCCTCCCTCTCCCTCCCTTTCTCTCTCCCTCTCTTCTCTCTCTCTCTCTCTCTCTCTCTCTCTCTCTCTCTCTCTCTCTCTCTCTCTCTCTCTCCCTCCCTCTCTCTCCCCTCTCCCTCTCTCTCTCTCTCTCTCTCTCTCTCTCTCTCTCTCTCTCTCTCTCTCTCTCTCTCTCTCTCTCTCTCTCCCTCCCTCTCTCTCCCCCCATCTCTCTCTCTCTCCCTCCCCCTCTCTCCCTCCCTCCCCCTCCCCCCCCTCTCTCTCCCTTTCTCTCTCCCTCTCTTTCTCCCTCTCTTTCTCCCTCCCTGTAAGGTAGAGTATGAATGTTGCTTCCCCAGTGACTGATCTGTGTTGTGTTATTCCTCTCTAGTGGTAAATAACCATCAGATTTGACTTACTGTGTCTACACTAGTCTCTGTACCTCTTTACTCCTCCTCTCTCTTCCTCCACCTCTCCTCTCCTAACTTAATCATCTGGTCATTTAGCAGACTCTTGTATAGAAAGCAATATATCACTTGTGGGAATCCAACCCACATCTCTGATGTTAAAAACACCACAATCCATCTATCCATCCCATCTATCATCTCTGATGTTAAAAACACCATGATCCATCTATCCAACCCACATCTCTGATGTTAAAAACACCATGATCCATCTATCCAACCCACATCTCTGATGTTAAAAACACCATGATCCATCTATCCAACCCACATCTCTGAGCCATTTGAATTCTGCTTCCCTCTCTTCCTTCCTGAACCTGAATTCTGCTTCCCTCTCTTCCTTCCTGAACCTGAATTCTGGTTCCCTCTCTTCCTTCCTGAACCTGAATTCTGCTTCCCTCTCTTCCTTCCTGAACCTGAATTCTGCTTCCCTCTCTTCCTTCCTGAACCTGAATTCTGCTTCCCTCTCTTCCTTCCTGAACCTGAATTCTGCTTCCCTCTTTTCCTTCCTGAACCTGAATTCTGCTTCCCTCTCTTCCTTCCTGAACCTGAATTCTGCTTCCCTCTCTTCCTTCCTGAACCTGAATTCTGCTTCCCTCTCTTCCTTCCTGAACCTGAATTCTGCTTCCCTCTCTTCCTTCCTGAACCTGAATTCTGCTTCCCTCTCTTCCTTCCTGAACCTGAATTCTGCTTCCCTCTCTTCCTTCCTGAACCTGAATTCTGCTTCCCTCTCTTCCTTCCTGAACCTGAACTCTCCTGCCCTCTCTTCCTTCCTGAACCTGAACTCCCCTGCCCTCTCTTCCTTCCTGAACCTGAACTCCCCTGCTCCTCCTCTTTCCCTCCTCCCACGATATCTCTGGTCACAGCTAGTAACACACACATCTTATTCTCTCACACACAGGTCTGCTCTACACACACATCTTATTCTCTCACACACAGGTCTGCTCTACAGTGCGCGTGTGTGTGTGGAGGTGTATGAGAGAGCGAGAGAGAGGTTATGGGACTTACATCAGCCACTAACACCCACAATTGTTGCATTAGGGCAGTGGTTCCCAAACGTTTTATAGTCCCATACCCCTTCAAACATTGAACCTCCAGCTACGTACCCCCTCTAGCACCAGGGTCACAAGGTCAGCTGTACCCCCTCTAGAACCAGAGTCAGCTGTACCCCCTCTAGCACCAGGGTCAGCACACTCTCAAATGTTGTTTTTTGTCACCATTGTAAGCCTGCCACACACACTATACAATACATTTATTAAACATAAGAATGAGTGTGAGGTTTTGTCACAACCCGGCTCATGGAAAGTGACAAAGAGCTCTTATAGGACCAGGGCACAAATAATAACATAATAATAATCAGTAATTTTGGTCTTTATTTATCCATCTTACATATAAAACCGTATTTGTTGATCTAAAATGGAGAATAACTCACCACAGGTTAATGAGAAGGGTGTGAATAACTCACCACAGGTTAATGAGAAGGGTGTGAATAACTCACCACAGGTTAATGAGAAGGGTGTGAATAACCCACCATAGGTTAATGAGAAGGGTGTGAATAACTCACCACGGGTTAATGAGAAGGGTGTGAATAACTCACCACGGGTTAATGAGAAGGGTGTGAATAACTCACCACAGGTTAATGTTAATGAATGAAGGGTGTGAATAACTCACCACAGGTTAATGAGAAGGGTGTGAATAACTCACCACAGGTTAATGAGAAGGGTGTGAATAACTCACCACAGGTTAATGAGAAGGGTGTGAATAACTCACCACAGGTTAATGAGAAGGGTGTGAATAACTCACCACAGGTTAATGAGAAGGGTGTGAATAACTCACCACAGGTTAATGAGAAGGGTGTGAATAACTCACCATAGGTTAATGAGAAGGGTGTGAATAACTCACCACAGGTTAATGGGTTAATGAGAAGGGTGTGAATAACTCACCACAGGTTAATGAGAAGGGTGTGAATAACTCACGGGTTAATGAGAAGGGTGTGAATAACTCACCACAGGTTAATGAGAAGGGTGTGAATAACTCACCACAGGTTAATGAGAAGGGTGTGAATAACTCACCACAGGTTAATGAGAAGGGTGTGAATAACTCACCACAGGTTAATGAGAAGGGTGTGAATAACTCACCACAGGTTAATGAGAAGGGTGTGAATAACTCACCACAGGTTAATGAGAAGGGTGTGAATAACTCACCACAGGTTAATGAGAAGGGTGTGAATAACTCACCACAGGTTAATGAGAAGGGTGTGAATAACTCACCACAGGTTAATGAGAAGGGTGTGAATAACTCACCACAGGTTAATGAGAAGGGTGTGAATAACTCACCACAGGTTAATGAGAAGGGTGTGAATAACTCACCACAGGTTAATGAGAAGGGTGTGAATAACTCACCACAGGTTAATGAGAAGGGTGTGAATAACTCACCACAGGTTAATGAGAAGGGTGTGCTTGAAAGGATGCACATAACTCTGCAATGTTGGGTTGTATTGGAGAGTCTCAATCTTAAATCATTTTCCACACACAGTCTGTGCCTGTATTTAGTTTCCATGCTAGTGAGGGCCGAGAATCCACTCTCACATAGGTACGTGGTGGCAAAGGGCGTCAGTGTCTTAACAGAGCGATTTGCCAAGCAGGATACTCTGAGCGCAGCCCAATCCACAAATCAAATCAAATCAAATGTTATTTGTCACATACACATGGTTAGCAGATGTTAATGCGAGTGTAGCGTAATGCTTGTGCTTCTAGTTCCGACAATAATAATAATAATAATAATAATAACCGACGAGTAATCTAACCTAACAATTTCACAACTACCTTATACACACAAGTGTAAAGGGATGAAGAATATGTACATAAAGATATGTGATGGTACAGAACAGCATAGGCAAGATGCAGTAGATGGTATACAGTACAGTATGTAAACATTATATTAAGTGGCATTGTTTAAAGTGGCTAGTGATACATTTTTACATCCATTTTTACATGATTAAAGTGACTGGATGTAACGGTTCTCTTGTGGTGAAGGAGAGTCGGACCAAAATGCAGCGTGTAGATTGCGATCCATGTTTTAATAAACAAACGTAACACAAATCTAAATACAAACACTACAAAAAAACAATAAACGTAACGAAAACCGAAACAGCCTATACTAGTGAAAACTAACACATAGACAGGAACAAGGACACTAAGGACAATCACCCACGACAAACTCAAAGAATATGGCTGCCTAAATATGGTTCCAAATCAGAGACAACGATAAACACCTGCCTCTGATTGAGAACCACTCCAGACAGCCATAGACTTTGCTAGATCACCCCACTAGCTACAATCCCAATATATACACACCATATACAAAAACCCATGCCACACCCTGGCCTGACCCAATACATGAAGATAAACACAAAATACTTCGACCAGGGCGTGACACTGGAGTTGAGTCAGTGTGTTGGCAGCAGCCAGTGGTGGCTGTTTAACAGTCTGGTGGCCTTGAGATAGAAGCTGTTTTTCAGTCTCTCTGTCCCTGCTTTGATGCACCTGTACTGACCTCGCCTTCTGAATGATAGGCAGTGGCTCGGGTGGTTGTTGTCCTTGATGATCTTTATGGCCTTCCTGTGACATCGGGTGGTGTAGGTGTCCTGGCAGTGGCTTCTGATTAAATTACATTTTCACAGAACCGCTTGTTGAAATTTCAATGGGGCTCTTTTGTTCAGATATGGATAAGTGGACTGGAGGCAGGGCAGAAAAGGGATAACGAAGTGGACTGGAGGCAGGGCAGAAAAGGGATAACGAAGTGGACTGGAGGCAGGGCAGGAAAGGGATGACGAAGTGGACTGGAGGCAGGGCAGGAAAGGGATAACGAAGTGGACTGGAGGCAGGGCAGGAAAGGGATAATGAAGTGGACTGGAGGCAGGGCAGGAAAGGGATAACGAAGTGGACTGGAGGCAGGGCAGGAAAGGGATAACAAAGTGGACTGGAGGCAGGGCAGGAAAGGGATAATGAAGTGGACTGGAGGCAGGGCAGGAAAGGGATAACGAAGTGGACTGGAGGCAGGGAAGGAAAGGGACAACAAAGTGGACTGGAGGCAGGGCAGTAAAGGGATAACGAAGTGGACTGGAGGCAGGGCAGGAAAGGGATGATGAAGTGGACTGGAGGCAGGGCAGGAAAGGGATAACGAAGTGGACTGGAGGCAGGGCAGGAAAGGGATAACGAAGTGGACTGGAGGCAGGGCAGGAAAGGGATAACGAAGTGGACTGGAGGCAGGGCAGGAAAGGGATAATGAAGTGGACTGGAGGCAGGGCATTAAAGGGATAACGAAGTGGACTGGAGGCAGGGCAGGAAAGGGATAACGAAGTGGACTGGAGGAAGGGCAGGAAAGGGATAACGAAGTGGACTGGAGGCAGGGCAGGAAAGGGATAATGAAGTGGACTGGAGGCAGGGCATTAAAGGGATAACGAAGTGGACTGGAGGCAGGGCAGGAAAGGGATAACGAAGTGGACTGGAGGAAGGGCATTAAAGGGATAACGAAGTGGACTGGAGGCAGGGCAGGAAAGGGATAACGAAGTGGACTGGAGGCAGAGCAGGAAAGGGATAACGAAGTGGACTGGAGGCAAGGCAGGAAAGGGATAACGAAGTGGACTGGAGGCAAGGCAGGAAAGGGATGACGAATCCAGTTGTTTGTGTCGTCCGTTTCCAGAAAGTACTTCATCACATTTGACATTGTCCATAAGCTTGAGTGCATTTGCACACAAAAAATCATACAATGATGGAAAAACATCACCCAGACAGGACAGTCGTGTGAGAAACTCGTCGTCATGCAAGCGGTCAGACAAGTAAAAATGATGGTCTGTAAAGCTCGTCTCTCAATTTAAAAAAATATATGTCAATACTTTGCCCCTTTAAAACCAGCACACTTCTGTATGTTCTAAAAGCGTTGCATGGTCGCTGCCCATATCATTACATAGTGCAGAAAATACACAAGAGTTCAGGGGCCTTGCTTTAACAAAGTTAACCATTTTCACTGTAGTGTCCAAAACGTCTTTCAAGCTGTCAGGCATTCCTTTGGCAGCCAGAGCCTCTCAGTGGATGCTGCAGTGTACCCAAGAGCCTCTCAGTGGATGCTGTACCCAGTGTACCCAAGTGCCTCTCAGTGGATGCTGCAGTGTACCCAAGAGCCTCTCAGTGGATTCTGCAGTGTACCCAAGAGCCTCTCAGTGGATTCTGCAGTGTACCCAAGAGCCTCTCGGTGGATGCTGCAGTGTACCCAAGAGCCTCTCGGTGGATGCTGCAGTGTACCCAAGAGCCTCTCGGTGGATGCTGCAGTGTACCCAAGAGCCTCTCGGTGGATGCTGCAGTGTACCCAAGAGCCTCTCGGTGGATGCTGCAGTGTACCCAAGAGCCTCTCAGTGGATGCTGCAGTGTACCCAAGAGCCTCTCAGTGGATGCTGCAGTGTACCCAAGTGCCTCTCAGTGGATGCTGCAGTGTACCCAAGTGCCTCTCAGTGGATGCTGCAGTGTACCCAAGAGCCTCTCGGTGGATGCTGCAGTGTACCCAAGAGCCTCTCGGTGGATGCTGCAGTGTACCCAAGAGCCTCTCGGTAGATGCTGCAGTGGACCCAAGTGGCGTCGGGAGCAACTGCTTGCACGCATGTTTCCACTCCACTATGTTTCCCTGTCATGGCTTTTGCTCCATCAGTACAGATACCAACACATCTTGACCCCCAAAGTCCATTTGAGTTCAGAAATCTGTCCAGTACTTTAAAAATATCTTATCCTGTTGTTCTGGTTCCCAGTGGTTTGCAGAAGAAGATGTCTTCCTTAATTGACCCCCCATAAACGTAACGGACATATACCAGGAGCTGTGCCAGGCCCGCCACGTCTGTTGACCCATCCAGCTGTAACGCATAAAATACACTGGCTTGTATGTGAAGCAGTAATTGTTTCAAAACATCTCCTGCCATGTCACTGATGCGTCGTGAAACAGTGTTGTTTGATGAAAGTGTAACGGCTGTTGGAAGGAGAGGACCAAGATGCAGCGTGGTAAGTGTCCATGTTAGATTTATTTGATAACTGAACACTAAAACACAAAGTAAACAAAAAAACAACAGAAACAGTCCTGTCTGGTAGAGACACAGAGACAGAAAATAACTACCCACAACTCAAGTGGGAAAAACAGGCTGCCTAAGTATGGTTCTCAATCAGATTGCCAGCTGCCTCTGATTGGGAACCATACCAGGCCAAACACATAGAAATAGAAAACATAGAACACAAAACGTAGAATGCCCACCCCAACTCACGCCCTGACCAAACTAAAACAGAGACATAAAAAGGAACTACGGTCAGGATGTGACAGGATGTGTGTTTTTTTGGCCTTTTCCCCCAGCATTGTCCCAGCCATATCCGCGGCAGCAGGAAGAATTGAGTCCTCCACAATAGTATGGGTCTTGCCTGTCCTAGCCACTCGGTAGCTCACCATATAAGACACTTCTAGCCCTTCTTATGAATGGTATCTGTTGCTTTTATACATGTCTTACTACTCGAAAGTCATCTTAATTCTCTGAAAAAAAACTCCCATGCCTTATTTTAGACATGTTTTGTTTCTAAATGTCTGAGTGAACGTTTCATTGAGTTGTGAGATAGTACTTTTACACATATAACACACTGTGGCTGACGAAAGGCAGGACTCACAGTATATTAGAACCCCAAATCAATGTAGTTCTCATCAAATTTGTGCCTTTTTGATGGTCCAACGTCCCTGTCTGTTGTTCGGTGCTTTCCCGGGTAAGGAGCAGTAGCTCTTAGGCTGCATCAGATTCACAACTGTCAGTGTCCATGCTAGCTGGGCTAACAACAAATGTGGAATTACCAATGCTACCATTGGATGTGCTCGTGGAAGCTGAACAACGTGTGTCATTGACAGGTGCAGGTGTAGTACTGCTGGTAGTAGCAGTATGATGTCCTAGTAGTAGTATCAGTACCACCATTAGAGCTGGTATGTGTCTCTATGGACACGGGCCTTACTTTTTTAACCATTATCCATTTTGGAGCAAACAGAATGAGCAGCAGCTACGTTTGGCAACATACAGACTGTTAGTGGAATTCCCGTGAGAGAGTAACGGTTGATTTGATTGGATGTTAAGTATTTGACGAGGCTACCTGTATTTGACATTGTGTTGTTATTTCACTGAACACTAGATGGTTTCATTTTATTTTTGGCAGTGAAACAAGGCTGCTCAGGTGAGAAAAAAACCTTCCCCAAATGTTTAGCCCCATTGGAAAATATAAATGGACTGTTTGAAAATGTGAATCACATTTTTATTTGGCTCACGGCATTGCGCACACCCCAGTTTGGGAATACCTGCACTAGAGTATACACCAGTGTTGTAGTACTCGCGTCCGGTCTCGAGACCACATATTGAGTGTGGTCTTGTCTTGGTCTCGGATACATTTTGACTCAGTCTTAACTCGGTGAAGGACAATGAGGACTCGTCATTTCTTCCTGAGACCAGCTGAGACCAGCTGAGACCAGTGGGGTAAACAAACAAATAATTATTAGTCCCTTTTCAGTCAGCACATTAAACCGCTTTGCCAGGCCAGATACCCACTCTCCTGTCATGACACATTTATATCTGATAACCTCTTCAAATGTGAACTTTCAACTTGACCCGTCGCGTTACTGTCCTTTAGTGTTGTTGAAACCTCAAACCTTGTCGAGACTGAGGGAAATTGTTTGATAGTCGGGCAGTCGCTTAGGGGCGACCGGGTATTTTAAAAATATTTGTATCTATTAATTAGAGAGCATGGTTAGTGATCATTTGTAGAGTGGCTCGCTCTTTGCCCTCAGAATGCATTTTGTCACCATTCTGAATGGCTAAAGAGTCAGTATGTTCTACTGACGTATTGACACATAAACACATTTTGAGCTCTCATTATGGTGGAGATCTGACAAAATCACAATCACAGTCTTGAATTGGTTTCACATTGTTCTGGTCTCGTTCTTAACTCAGCCTTGCCCCCATCGCCTCCTTCCCAGTCCCGGTCTTGACTCAGACTTGATTTGCTCTGGTCTCGGTCTTGACTCAGACTCGATTTGCTCTGGTCTCGGTCTTGACTCAGACTCGATTTGCTCTGGTCTCGGTCTTGACTCTGACTCGATTTGCTCTGGTCTCGGTCTTGACTCTGTCTCGCTTTAGGTGGTCTCTAACACAACACTGGTCTACACCCTTATGTTATACTAGAGAAGTTGTGTTTCCATAGTGAAGGCTGACAGTGGGGACGTGTGAAGAGCACAATCCACAACCTCTGCATCATCTAAACAGTTGCTTTCTTAGAATGGGTTCAAATTCACAGTTCTATAAACGACAGGTGAAAAGTACCTGGCTTTGGCCCCAAGTCAGAGCAGGGCCTCCGGAGCCATGGCCCAGTGAGACACGGGTACTGGCCAGCGTAGATGGAAACAGAAATGTCTGAGCCTTTTGGGTTAAACACTGTGGTGAATCCTGTATGGAAATGCCCCATGTGTGTGGTGATAGATCCCTCTGTGTGTACATGGTGTGGTTATGCGTTATCATTTTTAAGCCATGGCTGCACCTATTTGTGTGTGTCTGCTTTCGTGGGACTCTTTGTGTCTGTCGGTGCCGACTGTGCTGATGCACTTGGCTGTATAGAGGTGTAATGACGTGTATCGGTGTGTTATCGAGTGTCTGTATCTGTCACTGTGTAATTGAGTATGTGTTTATCGATGTGTAATTGAGTGTGTATGACTGTCTGTCTGTGTGTGTTGTGTGTTTGTGTTGTTGAGTAAACACAACTCTTCTGCCTGGTGTCTGTTTCCCTGGAGACTGATTACAGCGAAGCATCGTTCTGACAGGGAGAGACCCCAACACCAATGAATACAGCATTCAACAATGTGGGACAGCAGAGTTAGACTAGTGGCTGTGCTCAGAAATGATATTTTGATTTCATTGTTTTATTTGACCTTTATTTAACTAGGCAAGTCAGTTAAGAATAAATTCTTATTTTCAAAGACAGTTTAGGAACAGTGGGTTAACTGGTCTAGGAACAGTGGGTTAACTGGTCTAGGAACAGTGGGTTAACTGGTCTAGGAACAGTGGGTTAAATGGTCTAGGAACAGTGGGTTAACTGGTCTAGGAACAGTGGGTTAACTGGTCTAGGAACAGTGGGTTAACTGGTCTAGGAACAGTGGGTTAAATGGTCTAGGAACAGTGGGTTAAATGGTCTAGGAACAGTGGGTTAACTGGTTTAGGAACAGTGGGTTAACTGGTCTAGGAACAGTGGGTTAACAACTGCCTTGTTCAGGGGCAGAACGACAGATTTTTACCTTGTCAGCTTGGGGATTGGATCTGGCAACCTTCCGGTTACTGTCCAACGCTCTAACCTCTAGGCTACCTGTCGCCCCATGTAGGGTGTGTGTGTGTGTATGTATGTCAAATCAAATAAAATGTTATTGGTCACGTACACATGGTTAGCAGATGTTATTGAGAGTGTAGGGAAATGATTGTGCTTCTAGTTCCGACAGTGCAGCAATATCTAACATGTAATCTAACAATTCCACAACAACTACATAATATACACAAATCTAAGTAAAGGAATGGAATAAGAATATATACATATAAATATATGGATGAGCAACAACAGAGCGGCATAGGCAAGATGCAATAGATGGTATAAAATACAGTATATACATATGAGATGAGTTAGGTAAACATCATTATTAAAGTGGCATTACTACAGTGACTAGTGATCCATTTATTAAAGTGGCCAATGATTTCAAGTCTGTATGTAGGCAGCAGCCTCTCTGTGCTTGAGATGGCTGTTTAACAGTCTGATGGCCTTGAGATAGAAGCTGTTTTTCAGTCTCTCGGTCCCAGATTTGATGCACCTGTACTGACCTCGCCTTCTGGATGATAGCGGTGTGAACAGGTAGTTGTTGTCCTTGATGATCTTTTTGGCCTTCCTGTGACATCGGGTGCTGTAGGTGTCATGGAGGGCAGGTAGTTTGCCCCCGGTGATGCGTTGTGCAGACCTCACCACCCTCTGGATTTCTTTGCGGTTGTGGGCGGTGCAGTTGTCGTATAAGGATGTGATAGAGCCCGACAGGATGCTCTCAATTGTGCATCTGTAAAAGTTTGTGAGGGTTTTAGGTGACAAGCCAAATTTCTTCAGTCTCCTGAGATTGAAGAGGCGCTTTTGCGCCTTCTTCACCACGCTGTCTGTATGGGTGGACCATTTCAGTTTGTCCATGATGTGTATGCAGGGGAACTTAAAACTTTCCACCTTCTCGTCGATGTGGATAGGGGGTGCGGGTGTGTCATGGCTAGTGCTGTGGGACCAGTCTACAGGGGGAATTCTCTCTGCAGCGCCTTCTGTATGTTTATATGTGTTGGCTCCCCTGTAGCTGAGGGGGTTGGGGGGCCCTTGGCTGTGCAATTCAGTGCCTCGCTGAGTCTGTGTGTCTGTTTGATGGTAGAACTGATGGAGCTCAAAATACTATCTGCATGGCATCCACTCAGCCGTCGATCAATACCTGCTAATCACACACACACACACACCACACACACCACACACACACACACACACACACACACACACACACACACACCACACACACACACACACACACACACACACACACACAGATGAGACAAACACACACACACACACACACACACACACACACACACACACACACACACACACACACACACACACACACACACACACACACACACACACACACACACACACACACACACACACACACACACACACACACACACACAGTTGTTCATTGTAAACCACATTTGAATAAATTAAATAGTCCACTGACTGTGTGATGGACACACATGGAGAAGATAAATATACACAGACACACAGGGAAACACACACGGGGCAGGGGAGAGACACACACACACACAGATAACACACAGGAAAGGACACACACACACACACACAGGGGAGGAAAGGAGAGACTAAATAGTTGTTCATTGTAAACCTTTGATTTGAATAAATTAAATAGTCCACTGACTGTGTGATGGACAGACATGGAGAAGATAAATATAGAGAGGAGAGAGAGAGGGGAGGGAAAGAGAAGGGAGCGGGGCAGGGGAGAGAGGGGAGGTAAAGAGAGGGGAGATAAAGAGAGGGGAGGAAAGGAGAGAGAGGGGAGGTAAAGAGAGGGGAGATAAAGAGAGGGGAGGAAAGGAGAGAGAGGGGAGATAAAGAGAGGGGAGATAAAGAGAGGGGAGGAAAGGAGAGAGAGGGGAGGTAAAGAGAGGGGAGGTAAAGAGAGGGGAGGTAAAGAGAGGGAGGAAAGAGAAAGGAGAGAGAGGGAAAAAGGGAGGGAAAGAGAAGGGAGCGGGGGAGGGAAGAAAGGGGAGAGAGGGGAGATAACGAGAGGGGAGAGAGGGGAGGGAAAGAGAGGGGAGAGAAAGAGAGGGGAGAGAAAGGGAGGGAAAGAGAGGGGGTGGGAAAGAGAGGGGAGGGAGGGGAGGGAAGAGAGGTGAGAGAAAGGGAGGGAAAGAGAGGGGAGAGGGGGAGGGAAAGAGAGGTGAGAGAAAGGGAGGGAAAACAAGGGGAGGGAAAGAGAGGGAGAGAAAGAGATGGGAGAGAGGGAGGGAAAGAGAGGGGAGAGGGGAAGGGAAAGAGAGGGAAAGAGGGGGGTGGGAAGGGAAAGAGAGGGGGAGGAGAGAGATGGGAGAGGGGAGGGAAAGAGAGGGGAGCAGGGGGAGGGAAAGAGAGGGGAGGGAGGGGAGGAAAACAAGGAGAGGAAAGAGAGGGGAGGGAAAGAGAGGGGAGAGAAAGGGAGGGAAAGAGAGGGGAGCGGGGGAAGGGGAGAAAGGGGAGAGAGGGGAGATAACGAGAGGGGAGAGAGGGGAGGGAAAGAGAGGGGAGAGGGGGAGGGAAAGAGAGGGAGAGAAAGAGAGGGGAGAGAAAGGGAGGGAAAGAGAAGGGGAGAAAGGGGAAGGGGAGAAAGGGGAGAGAGGGAGATAAAGAGAGGGGAGAGAAAGAGAGGGAGAGAAAGGGAGGGAAAAAGGGAGGGGGTGGGAAAGAGGTGAGAGAAAGGGAGGGAAAGCAAGGGGGAGGGAAAGAGAGGGGAGAGAAAGAGATGGGAGAGGGGGAGAGAAAGAGATGGGAGAGAGGGAGGGAAAGAGAGGGGAGAGGGGGAGGGAAAGAGATGGGAGGGGAAGGGAAAGAGAGGGAGAGAGAGAGATGGGAGAGGGGAGGGAAAGCGAGGGGAGGGGGGAAGAGAGGGAAGAGATGGGATGGAAAGAGAGGGGAAAGGGGGAGGGAAAGAGAGGGGAGGGAAAGAGATGGGAGAGGGGGAGGGAAAGAGAGGGGGAGGGAAAGAGAGGGGAGAGGGGGAGGGAGAGGGAGAGGGGGAGGGAAGAGAGGGAAGAGATGGGATGGAAAGAGAGGGAAGGGAAAGAGATGGAAAGAGAGGGGAGGGAAAGAGATGGGAGAGGGGGAGGGAAAGAGAAGGGGGAGGAAAAGAGAGGGGAGAGGGGGAGGGAAGAAAGGGGAGGGGGAGGGAAAGAGAGGGGAGAGAAAGAGATGGGAGAAAGAGATGGGAGAGGGGGAGGGAAAGAGAGGGAAGAGATGGGATGGAAAGAGAAGGGACCTAAATGCCAGAACTGGACAAGAACCTGACACTCTCAGCACACAGGGGGACAAACACCTACCTGGAGTTGACAGTATATCCTCCCAAAAATCAGCCTCTAGACTAAACTATGACAAAACAACCAACAAAAATGGGCCACGACTCCTGCAGCTCTGTCGCACGCTGGGTATGTACATAGTCAACGGTAGGCTTCGAGGAGACTCCTACGGTAGATACACCTACCGCTCATCTCTTGGCAGTAGTACTGTAGACTAGTTTATCACTGACCTCAACCCAGAGTCTCTCAGAGCGTTCACAGTCAGTCCACTGACACCCCTATCAGATCACAGTCAGTCC
>NC_060191.1:3175222-3177722 GCF_021184085.1 Oncorhynchus gorbuscha
CACACACACACACACACACACACAGACACACAGACACACACACACACACACACACACACACACACACACACACACACACACACACACACACACACACACACACACACACACACACACACACACACACACACACACACACACACACACAGTCACTCATCCACCGACACTCAGACTCCTGCATGTGACTGGCACACGAATACGTAAAGGGGAACGAGAGAGAGAGAGAGAGAGATACAAAGAGAGAGAGAGAGAGAGAGAGAGAGAGAGAGAGAGAGAGAGAGAGTCCCAGAGACAAAGAGAGAGACCTACAAAAATTAATCAAAACAGAGAGATACAAAGAGAGAGAGATATAAAGAGTTTATCACTGACAAGAGAGAGATACAAAGAGAGAGATACAAAGAGAGAGAGCTCTTATCCAGAGCGACTTACAAATTGGTGCATTCACCTTATGACATCTAGTGGAACAGTCACTTTACAATAGTGCATCTAAATCTTAAAGGGGGGTGAGAAGGATTACTTATCCTATCCTAGGTATTCCTTAAAGAGGTGGGGTTTCAGGTGTCTCCGGAAGGTGGTGATTGACTCCGCTGTCCTGGCGTCGTGAGGGAGTTTGTTCCACCATTGGGGGGCCAGAGCAGCGAACAGTTTTGACTGGGCTGAGCGGGAACTGTACTTCCTCAGTGGTAAGAGCAATACTCAATCATGAGGCATCAAAGCCAAAGGAACTGAGTAACATTAATAAATGCTATAGATGGAAGGAATGCAGTTTGGAAACCGACCAAAAAACAATTAGGCAACAACAAATTCAATCCCTTTTAGACAATTTCCTGGGTAAAACGTTCCACTGTAATAGTGAAGGTGTAAACTTGGTAGTAGAAAATCTTAACAGTATATTTGACCTCTCAGCTTCCCTATCAAATCTAAAAATCTCAAATAGAAAACCGAAGAAAATTAACAATAATGACAAATGGTTTGATGAAGAATGCAAAAATCTAAGAAAGAAATTGAGAAACCTGTCCAACCAAAAACATAGAGACCTGGAAAACCTGAGTCTACGCCTTCACTATGGTGAATCACTAAAACAATACAGGAATACACCACGGAAAAAGAAGGAACAGCATGTCAGAAATCAGCTCAATGCAATTGAAGAATCCATAGACTCTAACCACTTCTGGGAAAATTGGAAAACACTAAACAAACAACAACACGAAGAATTATCTATCCAAAATGGAGATGTATGGGTAAACCACTTCTCCAATCTTTTTGGCTCTATAACAAAGAATAAAGAGCAAAAACATATACATGATCAAATACAGATCTTAGAATCAACTATTAAAGACTACCAGAACCCACTGGATTCTCCAATTACATTGAATGAGTTACAGGACAAAATAAAAACCCTCCAACCCAAAAAGGCCTGTGGTGTTGATGGTATCCTCAATGAAATGATCAAATATACAGACAACAAATTCCAATTGGCTATACTAAAACTCTTTAACATCATACTTAGCTCTGGCATCATCCCCAATAGTTGGAACCAAGGACTGATCACCCCAATCCACAAAAGTGGAGACAAATTTGACCTCAATAACTACCGTGGAATATGTGTCAACAGTAACCTTGGGAAAATCCTCTGCATTATTATTAACAGCAGACTCGTACATTTCCTCAATGAAAACAATGTACTGAGCAAATGTCAAATTGGCTTTTTACCAAATTACCGTACAACAGACCATGTATTCACCCTGCACACCCTAATTGACAACCAAACAAACCAAAACAAAGGCAACGTCTTCTCATGCTTTATTGATTTCAAAAAAGCCTTCGACTCAATCTGGCATGAGGGTCTGCTATACAAACTGATGGAAAGTGGTGTTGGGGGTAAAACATACAACATTATAAAATCCATGTACACAAACAACAAGTGTGCGGTTAAAATTGGCAAAAAAACACACACATTTCTTCACACAGGGTCGTGGGGTTAGACAGGGATGCAGCTTAAGCCCCACCCTCTTCAACATATATATCAACGAATTGGCGTGGGCACTAGAAAAGTCCGCAGCATCCGGCCTCCCCATGCTAGAATCCGAAGTCAAATGTCTGCTGTTTGCTGATGATCTGGTGCTTCTGTCACCAACCAAGGAGGGCCTACAGCAGCACCTAGATCTTATGCACAGATTCTGTCAGACCTGGGCCCTGACAGTAAATCTCAGTAAGACCAAAATAATGGTGTTCCAAAAAAGGTCCAGTCACCAGGACCACAAATACAAATTCCATCTAGACACTGTTGCCCTAGAGTACACAAAAAACTATACATACCTTGGCTTAAACATCAGCGCCACAGGTAACTTCCACAAAGCTGTGAACGATCTGAGAGACAAGGCAAGAAGGGCATTCTATGCCATCAAAAGAAACATACATTTCAACATACCAATTAGGATTTGGCTAAAAATACTTGAATCAGTCATAGAGCCTGATTCAAGCCAGGTCTGGGGTCCGC